>NC_044914.1:1559142-1808087 GCF_001633185.2 Quercus lobata
AGCCTGTGGGGAAACCAAACACGAAAAACAAATCTCATAAACTTTGGACAGAACCAAGGTCTTGCATGGTCCTCGGACTCAAACCTATGGGGAAACCAAGTACAAGAGATCAATATCAAAAGTTTTGGACAGAACCAAGGCCTTGCATGGTCCACGGACTCAAGCCTGTGGGGAAACCAAACACGAAAAACAAATCTCATAAACTTTGGACAGAACCAAGGTCTTGCATGGTCCTCGGACTCAAACCTATGGGGAAACCAAGTACAAGAGATCAATATCAAAAGTTTTGGACAGAACCAAGGCCTTGCATGGTCCACGGACTCAAGCCTGTGGGGAAACCAAACACGAAAAACAAATCTCATAAACTCTGGACAGAACCAAGGTCTTGCATGGTCCTCGGACTCAAACCTATGGGGAAACCAAGTGCAAGAGATAAATATCACGAGTTGTGGACAGAACCAAGGTCTTGTATGGTCTTCGGACTCAAACCTATGGGAAAACCAACTACTCGTAAGGAAAAACTACATTACGTAGAATTTGGATTCATCTGAGGAAAGCTCTCCACTCGCCATTGGGTCAGTTCCCAAATTGCGGGGATTCGCAAGTCTGCTCTTATATCTGCAGCACCAAGGGAATCGACGCGACGTAGGGCAATACGTCCTCTGAGAAACGATTTGAGTTCTTTACCCTCCGTCAACTCCTCGGACGGTACTCATATTTATCACAGAATATTCAATTGTTATCTTTGCTAGTTTCCTGAGTTAAACTTGCTATGAATTATTGCCGTAATGTTTGGTAGTGTTGGTACATTAGAATTGATTGGATTATGTTTCAAAACTTCCTGCTCTAAGTATCATTGAAGAAACAAACACAGGGAGCACACCCTTCCACAAAATAATGTTGCCAAAAGAGCAGTATTCAAAATAAGTAGGCAAAATTTCCTTTTTTATTAAAACAAAGAAACAGTACAGCATACAACAGAAGCTGAAATCAACTTGTGATAAAACTTGCTACATGATAGAAAGGAAAGTTGCAAGAAAGCAAGAGAAGGCCGAGGAGGTAGCACAGACGAGAGGTTGGCTACTGCTTCGAGGCCTTGTCCCTTCCCCCATGCTTTCGCATGCCCATAGCTCCGGCAGCAAAGGAGCCCAACTTGAGCCTCACGCCGCAGTGGGAGGATGCAGGTAGCACAGAGGAGAGGTTGGCTACTGCCTCAAGACCTCGTTTCATCCTCTACGCTTTCACGTGCCCGAAACTCAGGCAGCAAAAGAACCTGACCTCAGGCTAACACCATCTACAAAGAAGGTGCAGGGAGCCGGAAGTTGGGGAGCCCCCGCAGAAATTTGCCGGCTACAAGGTAGACAGTGCTGATGGTGGAAATTCCTTCTTCGGACATACCAAAAATCTGGCATGACCAGAACCTGCTTCGGATTTTGACTAAAAGCGTGGGAAACACCCTCTCCCCTCTGTCATAAGGGAATATCTCTTTGAATCTACGCCTTCGTTGCCCGTATATCACTCTTCTGAGCCTTAGGAGAACGTGGCGCCTTTGCGGCGGAGAGAGTTTTTCTTCCCCGACCCTCGTCTCAAACATGACTTACTGCGGAAGGGAGCTGAAGGAGGAGACTAAGGAGCTGGTGCCTAGGCAAAGAAACTTGCTCTCTTATTTATTTGAGGAGATAGGGTGGTGGCATTTAATTAGCGCAGCTTCCCAAGGAACGCTACAGACAAAACGTCTCCAGCTCGACTTCCAACAAACCTCTGCAACGACAAGACTAAAGGAGCCTCGTGGAGGTGCACCTCGAACATTGGGACACCCAAAAGTGCCGCGTGGCCAAAGACTATGGAAATATCTCCTGATCTGTGGGCCTAGAAAATTCGCGGCCCATGCCCCTGCTACATGATAGCCCACGGACTACGGCCCACGCCGGGTAATAACTAATGCCAGGGACAACCTCCTGCCCGGCTGCGTACGGGGTACCTAAGGAGAGGGAATGAAACAGAACCAAGGCCTTGCATGGTCCTCGGACTCAAGCCTATGGGGAAACCAAGTATAAAAACTATTATTATTATAAGTTTTGGACTGAACCAAGGCCTTGCATGGTCCTCGGACTCAAGCCTATGGGGAAACCAAGTATAAAAACTATTATTATTACAAGTTTTGGACTGAACCAAGGCCTTGCATGGTCCTCGGACTCAAGCCTATGGGGAAACCAAGTATAAAAACTATTATTATTACGAGTTTTGGACTGAACCAAGGCCTTGCATGGTCCTCGGACTCAAGCCTATGGGGAAACCAAGTATAAAAACTATTATTATTACGAGTTTTGGATAGAGTCAAGGCCTTGCATGGTCCTCGGACCCAAACACGGCATCAAACCTCCAGTTCTCTCCTCGGCCAGCATGGTAATTATTACTTTTCACTGTTCGGCCTTATTGGGCCAAACACTTATATTAAAGTTATGGCAACATCTTTTTATTATCAAGTATTTTGGTCTTAGTTGTCATCGGTTTTAGATACTTTCTCATTGAGCCGAGCAGCGTTTACCAATATACAAAAACATAAACGGAATATGCAAAATGAAATAGTAAACACTTTTATTAATATAAGAGATTATTAAAATGTACGAAAAAGGGCTCAAACAAGCCTATACAAAAGAAGAACTGCTAAAGCAACGATAACACTCGCAGTACAGAGAAGTAAACAGTCAGGCTTCTTCTAAACTCATCTTCAAGGTCTCTTCAGTCTCTGTCTCAACATTGCTCATATCGTGACAAGAACCTCCTTCGGAAAAGGATGAAGAACAAGGGAGAAGAACTGAAGGAGAAGGAAGAAGAATTGAAGGAGAAGGAAGAAGAATTGAAGAAGATGGAGGAGATGAATGAGGAAGATGGAGGACATGAGTAAAGAAGGAGGAGAAGAAGAGAGTAGGGATGAAAAGAAAGAAAAGGAACAAAAGAGGGAAAAGGGAAGGCACCAAGACGGAACTGGTGCTGGAGAAGACTATAAGAAGAAGGTGGAGGAGGGCACCGAGGAGCAAAAGAGGGAGAAGCAGAAGCACTTAGCCCCTGCCTCAGCCCTGACTCCTAACACGTTGGTGCCATATTAGGTACGCTCATGAGGAGCCGGGTGGTGCTGATATTGGGTATTCTCGACTCAGTCACGCCAAGAGTTCGGCGTGATGAGCCCCTGCTTCGGATTTTGGCTAAAAGAGAGGCGGGACGGATCTTAAGTCTGCGCCACCCTTGCCCTGATCGAGCCATTTCAAGTTTTATCAGAATATGGTGTCTAGAGGAGGGGCATGATTTCTTCATCATTTGTCGTGATCTCATAAGAAGGGAAGGGGGTTAGTACGAAAGTGATGGCCTCCTGCTTGCCTACTTATAGGAAGAGCAGAACGGATGGCATTAAATGTATTCAACTTTCCCAAAGAATCTGAAGAAAAAAGAGGCGTCCGTTTCACTTCTCCACCTTATCAAATGAGCCGCCGGATATAAATGAGCCTCGTTAAGGGGATTCATTAAGGGCGCGTCTGGGACATCCAAGCGGCAGGAGCAGATTCCGAGCGGATTAAAAGGAATCCCTCAAAAACCGCCTAACTTCCTGGGAAACCGCTCACATAAATGCGGGATCAAGCTAAATGGGCCATATTAAGGGCCCGGGTTTGCCAAAACCCTCCTTTCCAATCCGGAATTCGGATAGAAGGGTTTTGAGGGGCTATTGTGGGGCCCAACAATTCGTGGACCAGGCCCATTCACCCTTAGAGAGTCCGAGGGCCCAATCCGAGGAGAATTGTAGCCCAAGCTCCATGACGCAGAGCACAGACCAATTTTGGGAGGCAGCCGAGGACAGTCTAGTCCTCGGCAGGCCCATAATCCCCCAGAATAAAGGGACAAATTCGGGAGGAAATCCAAAATACCTTGGGGCGATTACCCTAAATACCCTTCTGGATAAGGCCCAATGCCTGACAGAACCGTACTCTGCAGCTTTATCAAGTCATCCCCAACAATTCCGGGATTAGACTGATGGGACCAATGTCAGTATTTGTAAAGACTGACCCTACACGTGGACGAAGGACATCGAACGCACGCTAGTATAAAAGGAGAAGTAAGTGAATCTAGTGGGGGAGGGAGGAAAAGAGAAAGAATTCATGAATAAGATCGCCGGAACGATCCATGCAGAGAATAGAGAAGGTCCTCCGTTGGACAGCCGGAAAGGACCACAAGGGTCCTCGGATCAAGTCCGAGGAGCCCATTCTCAGAAGTGGCAGCACGGCGGGGCTTTAAACGTTTAGGCCCAGTCCACTTTCCACAGGGACCTCTCTGAAATCCAGACCGGACCATCGTCCCGTGACCAAGCCCAAGCTTTTCAAGCCCACTCTCTACAAATTGTATTGTGAGGGATCTCTCCCGCGTGAACCCAAAAATGTCACTGGGCCGCGCAGGAATCGTGTCCTTACAAATAACATTTATTATTTTATTATTCTTCATATAAAAACTATTGGTTAACATTTCCCTTATATGGTTATACTTGAAGCAGGGGAGAGGAGGGGTTTTGTTACTTTTTTTACTTTTGAGGTTTGTCATGTGGTTCAGGATTAACGGTTGCAAAAGGATGAAAATGGTCCCATTCAAGATAAAACTCTTTTCTACTTGCCTATTTTTTTCTCTTTTTTTATTTTATTTTATTTTTTTTTTAATTTTTAATTTTTTAGTTGTATTGGCATATCCTTTATTCTGTACTATAAACTATAAAAGAAGTGATTATCGTTTTGTTAGTGGCATAAACTTTATCTGCTTGCTTTAGTTCTGCTTGAATTAAATTGTACTTCTCCAGCTAGTCAGGAATAAAGAAAGAAAATGGAATAGTAGGGAAGATTATCAAAATGATTTCCCCGTTTCCTTGCTTTCAGGCAAAAGATACAGACCCTTTTGTCCAACACCAAAGCAATTTTCCTGCTTCCCATATCTTTAAACTATGTCACTATGAAACACCTCGGAGAGCAATACTGTGTTATTGAAAGAAAACCATAATTGCATTTTGATTTTCTTCCTTGATGATGAAACTGCTTGTAACAATCATCAGTTTAGAAAGAGAGCATGCACTGGTTACAAAACTTAGAAATGGCACCAAAAGGTGCATCATTTCATATCTGCTTGAGAGTCATACTCATACAACAACTATTACTTCACATTCTGTTGCATATTTGTCTCTATCTTAGCATATACAAATAGCCATGAAATTGAATGTCAAATTAATAGGTTAAGGACTATATCATACACCATCTACTTTTTCCTAACGCATCTTGCAAAAAAAAAGTGCCCATTTGGGCTAACAGGCAACAGCAGCTACAAAAGTGGCTGCAATGATCAAGAGTAGAATAAATGTTGCTACATTGAGCTCTAGGTCACCCAGTACCACTTCGTCTAAAACAAATTCCCCCGGTAGAATTTGGTGTTTTGTTTATGGGAGGAGGATCAATAACATTTTCGTTTCTCTGCTGTCATGATTCACAATATATCCCCTGCTACCAAACAACTACTTCTATTAGGAAAGAGGGAGGCGATGGAGGCTCCTTTGACATCTTCCATTAGAGCTGGAAGAAGCCAACTAGATTCTCGAAAGGATTAAAGAATCCAAACCTGCGCCTGAAAACCAGTTCATCCCCAATTATGGAACTTTATCGATTAAATGATGCAGCAGAATTATCCTCATATGGTCTCCAAGCATTACCACTGTCAGTCCCACTACAAGCTTGGTTGAGCACTGGAACATGACCCAGATCTCCATCCAAGCTCATCTGCTGTACTTCAGCAGACGACAATATCTTTATGCTCTGAACACAGCTTACAAATTCTCTGTGAGCAGTTAGAGAACGATAGTTAAGAAACAAATAAATGGAATGATCAAAATACTGTAAATAAAGTAAACTTGGAGGTCTGGACATACTCCCATGGGTCATCCCCAACAAGAAGAATATCATTTTCATGATCCACATAAACAAGTTTCCAGTCAGTCCGTTGAGGATCTTCTAGCTGCCCTTCAATTCCAAACATGCGGGCAAGATCATGCCTGAGCTCATCATACTCTTTGTAACGGGTAACATCAATGCATCTTCCCACAGAGCCACGCTTTTGAACCTTCAAGAGTATGGAGCAGTGTAAGTCATTTGAGAATGTCATAGAAAAACAAAATGAAAACACCCAATGTATTTCAAGTTCTAATCCAAATCACTCATTCCAGTGCAAAATATTTAATGTAATATTTGTCAAATGGACAATAAAGTGCAATTGCATAAGATGCTTTAACTATACATGAAAGTAAAACCCCACCTTCAATCTAGAATTCCATTTAAATTCAAGTTACAGAAATTACCAAATCTATTTTATTATGCAATGCATCTAGAGGAAGATTAAAAAAAAAATACATGAGAAAAAGGATTGTTGAGTTGGAATAAAATTTTTGCTTAGGTAGTCAACTAGCCATGCGTAAGAACACTGTAGCATATGATTTCATTATTTCATGGTAGTTTTTTCAAACAGTGGAGATTTGTACGTTCTCTCATACAGTGTGACATAATGAAGCATGCACAGATCAACTTTGAAGGTCAGTGCAGTTGGCAGTTGGGTTTCAAAACAATCTCCTTCTGGTTATAAGGCTTTGCTGACTTGCAAAATACATTGATGTACCTAAACCATGTTAAATTTAGAGGAAAATCGACCTACCAATGCAAAGCATTTCTAAGACAAGAGAAGGTAGATCAACAAACCTTTGTATATGTTCGCATACGTTGAGTCTGATTAGCCCACAATCCGTTGCTCAAAACTCCAGCATCGTTGATAGCAACATCACTTGAACATCCAGGCTTGAAAGGTATGTTTGGCACCCCAAATGACTGAGAGCTGATTGCAGCAGTGGATAACTCTGTCTCAATATCTCTTGGAGTACCGCCATAATTAGAAAGCAAGTTCTGAAGATCTTTTTGAGAATCATACCCCCTTGACAACAAAGTGTCAGGTGCCAACCCATCAATATTAGTTGCAAAAGGAAGATTGTTCCGAGGATGTGATTGAACATCACCCTCTAAACCAAAGGTTGGGATTGGGAAGTTCTGCGGGATGCTAGCATCCAAACAATATGATGTCCCTGAGGAGGATGCTTCCAACTGATCAGTGATGGTACTTTTATATTTTATCTGGTCTGGTCCTTTTGAGCTGGGCAACTCATGTTTAATCCGTATATCGGACTTGCTCTGCAGCTCCTGAATCAGATTACTTGGAGGCTCGATTAATGAATCCCCCACCAACATGGCTGATCCCTGTTGGTTTCTATTCAGAAGGTTGGATGGGGAAACCTGGCAATTATTAGTGGAAGGTGAGGTTGAACATGAAGGAGCATCTCCTTCTGTAAGACCAGAATGAGCTCTGATTGCTGTAAGTGGCTTGTGCTGGCTTTGGGGCTGGTTCACAGGAATCTGTTGTGATTGCATCAGTGCAGAAGTTGAGAAGCTATTACCATTGAGAAGCTTTTCTGTTGAGAAGCTAGTGCTGCTTAGCTGTTGATGTTGTTGTTGCTGATGTTGAGACAAAGGAATCTGTTGTACTTGCTGGTTTTGCTGATTGGGCTGCTGTTGCTGTAGCAGCTGAGGCTGCAAAATTGAGCTTGCTGGGGAGAGCAATTGCTGATGCTGATGCTGATGCTGTTGCTGCTGCTGCTGCTGTTGCTGTTGCTGTTGCTGTTGCATTTTCTGTAGCAGTTGAAATTGAAGCTGCTGCTCTGAAAGGCATTGTTGTGACAACTGTTGCATTTGTGGCTGCTGCTGTGCTCGCTGTGACAGGCTTTGTTGCAACAACGGTAGTGGGGACTGTTGTAACTGTGCCTGCTGCTGGTGCCTTTGTAAGAGATTTGGTTGCGGTTCAATTTGTTGTTGAAACTGTGAGTCTAGTGGTAGGGATGTCATGTGCAATGAACTTTTACTATTAGAGTTGATACTCTGCTGTGATTGGGTATTGCTTGTGAGTATTTGCTGTTGTTGAAGCTGAGAGTATGCAACTGGTTGTTGCAAGCTTTGATTTGGGATCTGGTTAGGGGCAACTACACCATTGTTTACAAGAGCTGGATGACATATCTGCTGCTGCTGCTGCTGCTGCTGCTGTTGTTGTTGCTGCAGTTGTCGTTGTTGCTGTTGTGGCTGCTGTTGCTGCTGCTGGGACAGCTGATGTAGTTCTTGATGTTGCATCTGCCGCTGCTGCTGCTGTTGGCTATTAGGATTCTGTAATAATTGCTGCAGATGCTGCTGTTGGGGCCATGCAACAGGTGACTGTTGCAATTGGCTAACCTGGTTTTGTGGATTTGCTTTGTTAAACTGGAGATTTGACGCAGACATCGCAGGGGCTTGAAAACTCAATAATTTAGATGGATCATCAGCACTAAGGTTATTATGCAAGCCATTTGAAGAAACCATTGATGGGAAAAGTCCAGATTGAGCAGCTGAAAACTGATTATTTTGCTGCATGCTCATCCACTGTACTAAACTCAAACCAGGAAAGATTGAGCTAGGGGCATCCTTCATGCCAAACTCATCTCCAAGCCAGGGCATGGCTCTCTTGAAAGCATTCTCTATGTCAGAATCATCATCTGTAAAAATACTTCCAAAGATCACAATTAAGGAACATATCATACATGGCAGGGGAGGTTTTGCAAACAGATTTTGCCAGATGCTAGTCTTGAATTCACAGAACCCTCCCCCCCACACCACCACCCACACAACACACGCCATTTTTTATTAAGTCGCATGCGAAAAACAGCATGAGGAGATACTGAGATAGAGAGAGTATTTCATACTATTACTATAATTAAGTGTAAGTTCCAAATTCACCACCTACAAAATTAGGTTACTAATTCACAATAGATTGATTCAACAAAATGATGGATAAGCAACACAAATTGGTTCTTAAAAAGTTCTCATATCCAAGGCAAAACTCATCCTTTTCATTATGTTAGATCCATAATGATCCAAGTTTCTTTAAACCATTTCTTTACAAAAACTTGTTTGTTGACACAATTTATGTATTAGGCATGAAAAATTGAAAACCATACTTCTTTCAAAGGCAAACCTATTTTTCCACACACACCATAATGGCACATTTAGAGGAAGAGAGAGGGAGGCTGCTCTTTCAGAACATAATAGAGAATCTAGCTAAATGGTAAATATGGTTACCTGGCATCCCTGGTTGCCTTGGAAACTTGGGTCTGAAAAATGGAGGTGGACATATGTAGAAAGGAGTTACAACAGGTTCAATTTCCCAGATTGACACTCGGCTTGGCCGTTCACCGGCTGTTGATTCATCCCATCCAACCTATCAAAAATGCAAATGTTGATCAGCTATGTAAGCTAATACAGAAGATAACAACATCAGAAATTTTGGATTCAACACATATCAACTAAGAGCTATTTCAATAGCATGGATGGATACACACCTCGATGAGCCCTTAAAGAATAAAACAGGCATGTACAACAGAAATGCCTTACCCTTGAGGGGTCTAAAATTAAATAGCATGACTAAATACAAATTAACCACCCAACAATAGCATATATTTAGAGAATAAGGCCAGGTAGAGAAATTGCCATGTTCTCAAGCCCTTATATTCTAGAAATTTTCAGAATGCAATATATGTCTTATCTATGCTAAACACTTGCATACTGCAACCATGAAGCTTATTTCTAAGAGCAGAAGTAATGCACAAAAGACCCTATAAGTCACAACATACTGACATACTAACTACTTGTTAACCAATGCCATGGATTTTACCAAATCCAAATCATCATCCACTCATATGCACATAGCAAAACAAAAAAGGCCATACCCAGTGCAGAAGGCCAAAGAATACCTGAAGGTTACGCCACTGAGAATTTTTCCATCGCACAGTATCTAAATCACTGATACCAGTAATTGTACCCATGTATCTCCGTACTCCTGACTCCTCAGTCTCAAACATCATTCTAAATCGCATGCCAAGAGAAACTTGAGTATACATTGCTTTGTTATACTTGGCTAAGGGAATCACAAACTCAGACGGGCTAGCCCTATTAGAATTAAATGTGTTTTGTCAGAGCCTGTCACAGAAACTTATTGGATTGTCTTCATCACATAATAGTAATGACAACTTGAACATCTTACAGCTGTACCTTGGATTGTAAAATATAGTAAATGGACTGTTATTTGCAGCAGCATGAGCTGCAGCTGCAAGAATTCCAATATGCATGCTATCACTAGATATGACTGATGAAGAGAGAGCTGGCTGCTGTCTATTAGCACGCCTTATACCCAAGAGAAGCTGGGATTTTTCATCTCTACACCGAATCAGATTATTTCAGATTAGCTACAAGAAAGGAAAATAATCTAGCTGAAATTTTTCATTTGATCAAACATCTATTTCATACCTTATAAAAAGAACAGAATCTCCAGCGAAGAGCCTTTTTGTGCTAACAAAGACACTCCAACCCGTAGTCAACAGGTGCCTTTTTGGTTGGCCTGCAATTAATGCACTATACAATTTTAATGTATCTTACCTGAATTCAACAATCCAACTCATACAAACATCTAATGCAAATTCTTGGTATAAACAATGAACATAATGGAACATTTATGGATTATATTTCAGAGGAGGAGGAAAGTTTTGAAGGGATCAATACCGCGATAAATATGCCGAAATGTCCACGAACTGTCATGCAAATCTCTAGCTCCTAGCTCCTGAGCTGGAGGTTGCATTGAATAATCCTATCAAAGAACATTGTGATGAGAAATGAAAGAAAAAGATTTTGAATGTACTAGATGGAATTATCTACTTGAAATTACAAATCAAAATTCCAAAAATTGATACACACAAGAGGTGGAAAGATCTTCTCAGCTGCTCGACGAGGTACTGAAAATCCACCATGCGTACTAGTGTCACTAGCTGTAAGAGTTTTGCAGAAGAATTCAGTAGGTTGTCTACTTTGCTTGAGGCCCATGTCAGATGCCAGTAGAGCTTCCTTGTC
Organism: Quercus lobata; assembly: GCF_001633185.2. NCBI lineage: Eukaryota > Viridiplantae > Streptophyta > Magnoliopsida > Fagales > Fagaceae > Quercus > Quercus lobata. The sequence continues at coordinate 1,570,185 of NC_044914.1, forward strand.
ATACTGTAGAACAGATACTTCAAAAACAAGCTCTATATGTGCTCATGATTACATGTCAAAAGAGACATAATTTGATTGTGTACATATTAATTCTCAAATTGAACCATTGACCTACTTTGTTTACAGGTTGAAGGGTCATCTGTGCATAGACCTCATCAGTTTCAGGATCCGCCTGTTTAAAAAATATAAACATATGCATAAGAAGTCCATAAAATTTAATTAATTTAAAACAGTAGCGTGACTGTTGAGACTCTCATACATGCAGGGTGACATTATGAAGCATGCAAATCAACTTTGAAGGAAGGTTCGGGTAGTTGGGTATGAAATCAGTCTCCTTTTGCATAGATGCTGCAACCTGAAATTTTTAGTTGTTGAAAAGTTCCATTAGAATCTGAATCCAGAAATTGTTGTATCTTGAATAAAATAAAAGGAGTGGAAAAAAAAAAAGGTGGCATACTTGCTCACTGTGGCCTTGAGGGAAGTAAACTACGAGACTTCCAACCGGAGGCAAAGAAACCAGAGGTCCAGCACAAGCATGCCATAACTCTGAATTAATACTCTTCTTCTCTCCTGTTGTCAATCCAAAGAAAATATTATTGCCATCATAAAAAACATCAAAAGTCATGAGGGAATTACAACTGTCAAATACTCAAATAGTTCACATAGAATATCAAATTTCAGATACAGCAACCAAAAAATATTCATTTAAACTTGCAAGAACTCAAATCCTCTTGTTGAAAAATTTTACTTAAGGTAAGCACTAAGCAGCTGCTATTAAGGTCAAGGGTTTGAGAAATTTTAAAGACTTCTCTGTGCTCATAAATCTTTAGGAGAAATAAGCAGGAGTATCAAAACAACTGGGATGAAACAAAAATAGTCACCAGGACTTCATAAATTCTTAAACCACAAAGACAACAAGTTCTGTTTTGCCACCAAGTGCTTAAAATTTTAGTTGACCCAAATATCTAAATCTCAACAAGTGTTTATTGTATTCATGAATAACCTATAATGTAGGTGGGTACCATATGGATCCATAACAACTGCTTTTTTTCTTCATTGTCATTGGCTTAGGTCCATCATTTTCATTTATCTAGATATTGATATGTTAAATGAAAATACTAGCAAAATGATTAACCCTAAAAATTATTAGCTTTCTCTTACATTGACAACAATCTCGCAATGGATTTAGTACTCATGAGTGAGCAAAACCCAGCGTTCAAAAAGGGTAACCATTTTCTTTGCCATTTTAGGACATGCATTTAAATTTTCTCAGTTTGTCCTAGAAAATCAACAACATACTTTGAAATTGATAATCATTCACATTGAGTTGTTCAAAGGTGCATCTAAACCAAGTGCCAATATCATCACTGAAGTTAATTCATGGAGAAATTGATTTTAGACCCAAAAAAAAAAAAAAAAAAACTACGTAATTAGCACAAATTAAGATAGAGAAAAAGAGTCATCAGCTTAAATATCATCAATTTATATATCCAAATAAAGAATAAAACAAAATTACTTAAGTTAGATAGTGAAAATTAAAAAGAACATAACTATCAGACATTGAATTTATCAAAAACCTGAATTTCATGCAAAATCAGAGGTTTTAAATAGAAATAATACTGAAGCATCAATGCATCAAAACCAGTTGAAATCATCCAAAATTTCAAGGATAACAATTCAAACAAACATCCATAACAGAAAACGTATATAGCAAAAAAAAAAAAAAAAGATAATGAGAATTCAGCAGTGGATTCAAGTATCTAAACCTTCTCCAGAATTTGGAAGAAACCCATTTTGGGGAACCTTCATGCTGATGATAGATATGAACCAATCAAGCTCTGAAGAAGAAAATCAATAACCAGTTGTGTGTTCCACAAGACATAAACACTTTCTAGCTGAAACCCATTTGCCCAATTACAAACAAGGGCTTTAAGAATTGGGTCCAAGTAGATGCTCCAATACAAAGTCAGTCAAACAGCCAGCCTATTCACATTTAATCCAAGCAACTCTTTAACCCCAACACTACCAGCTATGTCCTTGAGCGGTTAATTATGAAGCTTCACCAACTAATAAAGCAAATCCTTAGCTAGAGAGAGCTCAGAGTCAAAGATTCAAAAGCTTAAAAGCTCAAAGCTTAGTGACAAACCAATAACAACTCTCAAAATTTTCACCCAGAGTGAAAAAAAATTTCCATCCCAAAAAAGAAAATGAACCTGGAAATCAGATTTCTGCAGCTGAAGAAATCCCAATTCCAATTCAAATTCCAATTCCAACCCAAGTTCTAAAAGCTCAGGAATTGCAAAATCCTCTGAGAAAGCAGACAACTTGGGAAGCCACAGACACCGAGGGGTGACCCAATAAGCCAAGCCACCGAGAGATAATGAAAAATTTGAGAGAGAAAGCTGAGAAAAAATTATGGAAGCAGAAACGAAAAAGAAAGGAAAGGAGTCTGGCTTTTGGGGTAGGAGAGAGAGAAGAAGAAGTTGGACGAAAACCTGAGTTGTCGCTGAAGAAATCAGAACAAAAAGCAGAACATACAAAGCAAGCAAGCAAAGCTAAGGAGTAAGGACAGCTTTCTTTTATGTGAACAAGCCGACATCAACTTCAATATGAATCATGATTTACAATCAAAAACAATCTGCCACGGTTATAATTTTTTACTGTCTTAGATTAGAAAATTCTTATGGTACTATGCTGTCAAATTTCAGTCTCAGTTGGTCTCTTCCGAAACACCTGAGTGATGGAGATGAGCGATGCTTGTAGCCTTATACACGACACTTTTCACCGCAGTAAATTTTATTAATCATTGTGTTTACTTTATTATTTACTATTAATAACTTACCATCTTGTATAGGTGTAAAATTTCTTGCAAATTTTGGTGCACTTACGGATAGACTTAGAGAAGTGTTACTCATAACATTTTTGTAATATTTTCGTAATAAATACTAAGTAGTAAATTGTTAATAATTCTAATTTGTACTTACTATTAAAATTACTTTTTTAAATAATAGTCAGTAACAATTTTCTACTTAGTATTTGTTGTAAAAATATTGTGGACATAACATTTCTTCTAAACTTTTTTGATAAACTTTGCAAAATGTGCCATAAATTCAAAAGTTTTAAGTTCTATGCAATATATTATTTGTCTATGGGATTTTAAAGGTGTCTACTGAGTAGGAAGTAGAATAATTTGAACAAAAGTTGGAACACATCTTTCTTTCATGGGAAAAAAAAATTAAAATTATATATAATTAATGGAGAGGGCAAGAGGGGTTCATGGTACCTGTAAGGACACGATTCTCTAGCGGCCCAATATGGATGTTGGGCTCGCGTACGAAAGATCCCTCACAATATGATTTGTAGAGAGTGGGCTTGAAAAGCTAGCCGCTGGTCACGGGGCGATGTCCGATCCTGGCTTTAGAGGAATTCAGGTAGAAAAAGGAGTTGGGCCTGAACATTTAAGCCCTAAGACGTCGCACCCTATGGGATGGGACTCCTCGGAGTTGATCCGAGGACCATTGAGGCCTTACCCCGGTTATCCAACGACGGACTTTCTTCGGTGAAGTCCGGTGTTGTTGAGATGTTCTCCCCCATGTGATCTTTCTTTCTTCCGGTGGGATGGGCTCCCCTTCAGATTTATTTACTTTCTTCTTTTATACTCGTCCGTGTTCATTATCCTTCGTCCACGTGTAGGGTCAATCTTTACAAGACTGATATTTGTCCCATCAGTCTAATCCCAGAATTGTTGGGTATGGTTGATAAGGCTGCAGAGTACGGCTCTGTCATGTGTTGGGTCTTATCCGGAAGGGTAGTAAGGATAACTTCCCCAAGATATTTTGGATCTCCTTACAAATTCGTCCCTATACCAGTTTTATCCCTTCATTTCGGTGGGATTCAGGATCTGCCGAGGACCAAACTGTCCTCGACTGCCTTCCAAAAATTGTTTTGTGCTCTGCACTGTAGAGCTTGGGCCACAGCTCTCCTCGGATTGGGCCTTCGGATTTTCCAAGAGCAATTGGGCTTGGTCCTTAAATTATTGGGCCCCACAATAGCCCCTCAAAACCCTTCTATCCGACTTCCGGGTTGGAAGGGAGGGTTTTGGCAAACCCGGGCCCTCAATATGGCTTGTTTAGTTCAACCCCGCATTTATGTGAGCGGTTTTCCACCTGCCCAGGAGATTAGCCGGTTTTCTAGGGATTTCATTTAATCTGCCTGTGATCTACTCCTGCCGCTTGGCTGTCCCAAACGCGCCCTTAATGAATCCCCTTTATGAGGCTCATTTATGTCCGGCGGCTCATCTAATAAGGTGGGGAAACGGAACGGACGCCTCTTTTTTCTTCAGATTCCTTTGGGAAACTTGAATGCATTTAATACCCTTCATTCTGCCCTTCCTATAAGAAGGCAAGCAGGAGGCCATCACTTTCGTGCAGACTCCTCTCTTTCCTTCTGAAATCTGAAACCCGTAGCCTTCTCTAGCGCCTGCTTAGCCCGTTTGTTATACACCATATCAGTACATGCCCACCATAACGAGCGATGAAAGTACCATGCCCCTCCTCAAAACACCATGTTCCGATAAAGCTTGAAATGGCTCGATCGGGGCAAGGATGGCGCAGACTTAAGATCTGTCCCGCCTCTCTTTCAGCCAAAATCCGAAGCAGGGGCTCGTCATGTCGAATTCTCGGCGTGGCTGAGTCGAGAACACCCAATACCAGCACCACTCGGCTCCTCACGAGCGTACCTAACATGGCACCAGTGTGTTAGGAGTCAGGGCTGAGGCAGGGGCGAAGTGCTTCTGCTTCTCCCCTTCTTTGCTCATTGGTGCCTTCCTCCGCCTTCCTCTTATAGTCTTCCCAGCACCAGTTCCGCCCTGGTGCTGTCCTTCTCCCTCTTTTGCTCCTCTCTTTGTCTTTTCATTTCTCCCACTCTTCTTCTCCTCCTTCCCTTACTCATGTCCTCCATCTTCTTCATTGATTTCTTCCTTACTATTTCCTTCTTTTTCGTTCTTCTTTTTTTTTTTGAAGTGAGTTCTTCTCTTAGTATGAGCAGCTATGAGGCAGAGATCGGAGGGACCTTGAAGACAAGTTTAAAAAGGCGCTTGACCGTTTGCTTATCTGTACTGTGGATGTTAGTACTGCTTCGGCAGCCCCTCTTTTGTATAGGCTGGTTGAAGCCTCTCTTTGTATATTGTAATAATTTTTCATATTAATAAAACTTGTTTCTATTTCACTTTGCATGTTCTGTCTCTTTGTTTTTTATAAATTTGTAAGCGCCGCTCGGCACAATCATATAGCATCTAAATCAATGACGACTAAGACCAAAATACTTAATAATAAAAAGATGTTGCCATAACTTTAATGGAAGTGCCTGGCATGATAAGGCAGACCAATAAAAAGTAATACTTACCCCCCTGGCTTGGGTCCGAGGACCATGCAAGGCCTTGGTTCTGTCCAAAACTTTAACAATAATAATGTTTTGTACTTGGTTTCCCCATAGGCTTGAGTCCGAGGACCATACAAGGCCTTGGTTCTGTCCAAAACTTTAATAATAATAATGTTTTGTACTTGGTTTCCCTATAGGCTTGAGTCTGAGGACCATACAAGGCCTTGGTTCTGTCCAAAACTTTAATAATAATAATGTTTTGTATTTGGTTTCCCCATAGGCTTGAGTCCGAGGACCATACAAGACCTTGGTTCTGTCCAAAACTTTATTCCCTCCCCTTTTCTTTTTGCACCTGTCTTTCCTCAGGTGTCTCATAAGTTGCCGAGCAGGAAGTTGTCCTCGGTAATGGTTATTCCTTGGTGTGGGCCATAGTCCGTGGGCTTCCATGCAGAACGGGCCTGGGCCGCGAATTTATTAGGCCCACAGGTTTAGAGGCATTTCCGTAGTCTTTGGTCACGCGGTACTTTTTGGCGTCCCAGTATTCGAGGTGCGCCTTTACGAGGCTCCTTTAATCTCAGGGTTGCAGACGGCATTGGAAATCGAGCCAAAGACATTTTGTCTGTAGCGTTCCTTGGGACGCTGCGTGAATTAAATGTCATCACCTCTTCTTTTAAATAAATAGGGGAGAAGGTTGCTTTACTTTCACACGAATTTTTCAGTCTCCTCTCTTAGTACATCATGTTTGAGGCGAGGATTGGGGCAAAGGAGCTCTCTCCGCCACAAAAGCGCTGTGTCTTCCTGAGACTCCAGATAGTGAGGTACAGGCCAAGGAGGCGTAGACTCAAGAGAATATCTCAATTCGAGAGAGGGGAAAGGATGTTTCTCCTTCTTTTAGTCAAAATCCGAAGCAGGTTCTGGTCATGCTAGATTTTTGGCATGCCCGAAGAAGGAATTTTCGCCATCAGCGCCGTCTGCCTTGTAGCAGACAAACTTCTGCGGGGGCTTCCCAACTGCCGGCTCCCTGCATCTTTGCTGTAGATGGTGTTAGCCTGAGGTCAGGTTCTTTGGCTGCCTGAGTTATGGGCATGTAGAAGCGTCGAGGAATAGTTTCCTTAGACGACATCTTGGAACAGTAGCCAACCTCTCCTCTGAGATATCTCCTTGGCATCATCTTTACTCTTTTGTGCTTTTCTTTTGCTTACGCAGTTAACTCTAATGTAAGCTGGTTTCAGCTTTTATTGTACACTGTACTGTTCTTTTGTCTTAATAAAAGATGTGTTTATTTCTTTATGCATATGTTATTTTTTTTTGCAACAACCACTTTGGGTCTGAATATTAAGTCTAAACATGCCTTTAACAATATTCTGGACAGAAGAACACTTTAATACAAACCCTTATTAGTTTAAACTCGCAAATATTATCAAGTATAACAATGGTAATCCTCAATAGATTGAATTTATGGAACTAACCGAGATAGCTGCTGAGCGCTGCGTGATGCACGCTAGACGAATATCCGAGAGAGCAGCCGAGCAGCGATGGACTTGGATCGTGCCCTTGGGACAACATACTGTGCCGTATCGTATTAGCCCCTTTGGCACTGGGGATCTGCGGGTAGACCGGGGAACCCGTGCAATTAAAGACTGACCCAACTGTTAACGAGAAGTCCTCTTCGGATGGATTTTAATGCTCTAGTAACAGTTTTTATTTTGTGTACTTGGTTTCCCCATAGGCTTGAGTCCGAGGACCATGCAAGGCCTTGGTTCTGTCCAAAACTTCTAAGATTTCTTTTATGTACTTGGTTTTCCCATAGGCTTGAGTCCGAGGACCATGCAAGGCCTTGGTTCTGTCCAAAACTTCTAAGATTTCTTTTATGTACTTGGTTTCCCCATAGGCTTGAGTCCGTGGACCATGCAAGGCCTTGGTTCTGTCCAAAACTTGTAAGATTTCTTTTATGTACTTGGTTTCCCCATAGGCTTGAGTCCGAGGACCATGCAAGGCCTTGGTTCTGTCCAAAACTTGTAAGATTTCTTTTATGTACTTGGTTTCCCCATAGGCTTGAGTCCGAGGACCATGCAAGGCCTTGGTTCTGTCCAAACTTGTAAGATTTCTTTTATGTACTTGTTTCCCATAGGCTGAGTCCGTTTGTTCTGTCCAAAACTTGTATTTCTTTTATGTACTTGGTTTCCCCATAGGCTTGAGTCCCCATGCAAGGCCTTGGTTCTGTCCAAAACTTGGATTTCTTTTATGTACCCCATAGGCTTGAGACCATGCAAGACCATGCATAGATTGGTTCTGTCCAAAACTTGTAAGATTTCTTTTATGTACTTGGTTTCCCCATAGGCTTGAGTCCGAGGACCATGCAAGGCCTTGGTTCTGTCCAAAACTTGTAAGATTTCTTTTATGTACTTGGTTTCCCCATAGGCTTGAGTCCGTGGACCATGCAAGGCCTTGGTTCTGTCCAAAACTTGTAAGATTTTTTTTATGTACTTGGTTTCCCCATAGGCTTGAGTCCGTGGACCATGCAAGGCCTTGGTTCTGTCCAAAACTTGTAAGATTTCTTTTATGTACTTGGTTTCCCCATAGGCTTGAGTCCGAGGACCATGCAAGGCCTTGGTTCTGTCCAAAACTTATAAGATTTCTCTTATTTGTTTTATTTTTCAACCACCAGCCCCTTCACCAAGGCGGGGATAGTTGGCCTGAGGCCGGAAGCCCCTAGAGACGCCCGCGCCCTTAGCACTGCGAGGCGTAGCCCCTAGCAGAAGCTTACGTCGGAGCAACAACTATATGCCGCCGGAGATGGGGGAAATCCCGGAAATTTCTGCTTGCTAGAGAGCTGACTCCACCGCCACCTGCGCCAACGCGCAAACTTTCCCACAGACGGCGCCAATTGTAAGGACAAGATTCTCTGGCGGCCCAATAAGGATGTTGGGCTCGCGTACGAAAGATCCCTCACAATATGATTTGTAGAGAGTGGGCTTGAAAAGCTAGCCGCTGGTCACGGGGCGATGTCCGATCCTGGCTTTAGAGGAATTTAGGTAGAAAAAGGAGTTGGGCCTGAACATTTAAACCCTAAGACGTCGCACCCTATGGGATGGGACTCCTCGGAGTTGATCCGAGGACCATTGAGGCCTTACCCCGGTTATCCAACGACGGACTTTCTTCGGTGAAATCCGGTGTTGTTGAGATGTTCTCCCCCATGTGATCTTTCTTTCTTCCGGTGGGATGGGCTCCCCTTCAGATTTATTTACTTTCTTCTTTTATACTCGTCCGTGTTTATTGTCCTTCGTCCACGTGTAGGGTCAATCTTTACAAGACTGATATTTGTCCCATCAATCTAATCCCAGAATTGTTGGGTATGGTTGATAAGGCTGCAGAGTACGGCTCTGTCATGTGTTGGGTCTTATCCGGAAGGGTAGTAAGGATAACTTCCTCAAGATATTTTGGATCTCCTTACAAATTCGTCCCTATACCAGTTTTATCCCTTCATTTCGGTGGGATTCAGGATCTGCCGAGGACCAAACTGTCCTCGGCTGCCTTCCAAAAATTGTTTTGTGCTCTGCACTGTAGAGCTTGGGCCACAGCTCTCCTCGGATTGGGCCTTCGAATTTTCCAGGAGCAATTGGGCTTGGTCCTTAAATTATTGGGCCCCACAGTACCACAAAATATGTCATTATAATTGAAATATCATATGAATGCCAATGAATTTATGAGAAAATAATATTGAGTAAGTCAAAACCTATTGGTTAAATCATATATATTATTACCTCATCTAAAATTCTTATAATAACAAATAAATAATAATAATTTATTTGAAATGAGGTCATATTATAATTTTTACTGAGAAATATATCTCTCCCCTTCTTAATAAATAAAGATGATCTTTTATAAAGTTATGTATGAATTAAATCAAACTATCAATGACCTTATACAAATGAAAATGAATGTAAGTTTCTAAGGGTCTGTTTGGATATAACTTATTTTGCTGAAACTGAAAACTGAAAACTTAAAACATTGTAGCAAAATAATTTTTAAATGTGTGAATAGTACCGTGAGACCCATTTTTAATGAAAAAATTGATAAAAAATAAAATTTGTGAGTCCATGAACAGTAAATAAATCACTGTTCACAGCTGAAAAGTCAACAATATGCGGCTGAAAAAAAAAAGGAAAACGCGCACGCAGACGTGAAATGCGCTATCTAAACAAACACTAAATAATTAAAATTAAGTAAATTTCATCAACTCCACCTTTTTATGTGTTTTCCAAAAAACAAAGGTCTCCATTTCCTCGGAATTTTCCAAAAAGAAAGTAGTTCTCTTCTTAAAAAATGGGAAGTAGTACTTTTTAATTACCCTGAGAGTAAAAATTTTAGTGTCATGCACACTGAATAATTTTTCTCCATAATGAGGCGTACCTCAACAAGCCTGCAAGATTCCAATGATTTTTGTGTGGAAATTGGGAGAGTTACGGATGCATGGTGGTGTTGGTTGAATTTCTTGTTGTGAGGTGGGAGAGAAAACGAGAAATACTAGAACCATGTCATTTTACATAATTTAGACTACAACTCGTCATGTGAAGGTAGATATGTGATGGTTTATATGGGTCCATACATTTATCACTTATAACTTTTCTCCTAACGAGTTGTGGTTAAAGATGTGTAAAATAATATTTTCTTAACGATGCTAGAGAGAAATCTGATAGGACCTAAATTTGGAAGTACCTTTGTGCTCGCTGACGTGGCTTACGCATTTTGATCAATGTTTGACTGTGGGTATGGGATGATTTCATAGGTTGTTTTTTTTTGTTGTTGAATGATGCGTTTTCTCATTTCTGCTTTTATTGGGGTTCCTTTTTTCCGGGTTTGGACCCACCCAACAATATCATCTTCATGGCAACAAGATTCTCTTTTGTTTTATTTAATTTTGAGTATGGGATTAGGGAGATCATCAAATCACTTTAATTAAAGTTCAAATTCGTTACTCAAATGAAATCACTTTTATTCATTTGTTTTTTCTTTTATGTTCTTTGGACTACCCTACCTAGTGTAATTATAGCAACTCCATGCACTCAAGGGAGCTACTGTATTTAAATGTAAATATAGTAACTCCTTTAATCATATGGAAGGAATATCTAATTAGACGATTTTATGAGATCTCCTTATCACAAAATATAGGACCCATTGTAGATCTCGAATATTATTGAGAGAGAAATCGCATAAGTGATAAGGCTATCCCGTAGTAAAAATTTTCCTTAATTGGGTTGAACCATCATATAATATCACAACCTTAATCCTGTTCAAAGATCTATTGATTTTAAGTAATGAGGAACAATAATGTTTAAGACTTAAATTGTGTTTCGCTTAAACTCTTCCCATTAATTTCAATCTCTCTTATTCTAGTTTCATTAGATTTTTAAGTTGATAACCCACTTAATTGAATGAAATGAGACAAATTAACAAAACTAGAAGTGACTACTTTGTTTTTGTTTTTTTTTTTTTTTTTTTTTTTTTTTTTTTTATATATATATATATATATATATATAGATTAATGATTAAAATTCAAATTACACCCTTTAAGTTTGGGTGAATTTTTATTTTCATCCATAAAAGTAGCATTTTTATCAAGTTGATCATTTCATCCATTCCATTTATGAAATTATCACCCTTCACATGTGATGAGAGGAGTTGACAACGGATTTGATAGAATGCAATGGACGGAATTTACCAACCTGATAGAAATGTTAAAGTTTAAAGGCTAAAATGATGGAAATTTTATGAACAAAAATGATAATCCACCCAAACTTAAAATGTGTAATTTATATTTTATCCTTAAGTCTTTTTTATTAAAAACTATAACATCATGGTAAGTTTTGTGAGGAACGAATTTATTCAAATAGGATTCAACATAACATGACAAGGTAGTTTCAAACCCCTCTACTTCTTGAACTATTATATTTTTCTTTTTCTCTCCTCCTTTTCTCCAAACCAAACAAAATAGAAATTATGAGTATGATGGATAATCTTATATGATAGCTAGAGTGCATGTCCAACTCCTAGGCTCCTAGCCATTATGAATATTCTCAAACATGTAAACAAAATATTTACTCAACTTGAGGTGCTTCACAAGAATCTCAAGATTGCGATTTATCCCCAATTTTCATATTTTAAACACTTGCAACATACGACAATGTTGTTTCATCATATGAACATCCTTAAACGTATGTTTTGAGGACAAACTTTGTCTAATTTTTAGAAAATGGGCCATCCACAAAGTTATAAGAATATTTAGTGAAAATTTTAGAGTCAACAAAGCAATTCTTACCTTGAAAAGTGTTCATCAACATAATGTTGGTAAAATAAGACAATTTTTGAAGGCACAAAAGGGGCATAAAGGAAAGTATGAAACTCGATTTTCTCAGATCCCAACAATTCCTCACCCAAAAAACAAGAAAAGAAAAGAAAATCCACCCACTTTATTATCAATTTCATAAATTACTATATTTGATTCTTGACCCACGAGAAAAGCAGCCAAAAATAAAGAAGAATTTTTATATACACGCTAAAAAAAAAAAAAAAAGGCACTAGCCGCAAAAGCAGGAAATCTTCACATGTCACAAGTTCGGTGATTCCTACTTCGAACATCATTATAATGCAATTGAAGTTACATTTTCATTATTTAATGGTTTGTGCCTTAATTTTATAAAATTTAGTGATAAACTACTCTATGTTTTTCCGCAAAAGTCATGGGTGCGTGACAATTAATCTGGACAATTCGAAAGATCCTGATTTTGAGCGTCCCTTAATGCTGTAGGACCCCCATGATCACTATCTTCTATTCCTTTCTCCTCCAACCCAATAATAATAATAATTAAAGACTGTATTTGCTGTCAATCATGTAAAATATTAAGTAATTTTTTTCACTCATTTCTATTTTATTGGCTTGAATTTTTATTACGGATCGAATGATGCAAGGTTAAAAATCAAGAGTATTATAATTCGATTAGACGATGCTTTTTAATGTGAATAGAATTTGAATCAAAGAATGATAAATTTTACCATTTGAGGAGTGAAACCCACAAAATGACATAAGAAACCAGCTAATCAGCTTTAACAATCCCTGTTACGTTTAGCAAAAAAAAAATCCCTGTTACAGTAGCAAGGAACTACACGTGTGGGACTCAAAACAAATATCGAAAGAAAGAGTCTGGATTTGTCTGAAACAGCTTATCTAACTGAAATTAAAAATTTTTTACTGAAAATATTATAACTAAAATTAAAAATTAGCTTAGTTAGTACCATGAAACCCATAAATTATACCAAAAAATACAATAAGACCTATAAATAATAAGAAGAAAAACTACCCTATATAATCTATTCCAAATGCAACCTCTTTTAATGAACACCATTCGTTCTCGTCTGTAAAAGCTTGATGAGAAAAGTGTCGTGTCGTGTCAATGTGTCAAACCCACCCATCATCCCTTCTAATAAGTAGTGAAATTTGCAGCCACCTACGAAATTTCAGACCAATATGTTTTTGCATGTAATCCTCAAATAAATACAAGGGCAAAGAATTCACCATTCATGGCCCAAGCTGCAAGTGAATTTTCGAGAGCAATACATAAATTGAAAAAACAATAATATTAGCGAAGGTGCTTCGAAGTGTAGAGAGTAGAGAGAGAGAGAGAAAGGGCAGGCAGGACATGTGAAATGACACAGCTTTTGTCGGGGAATGGCAACCACTCCAATGTGCTGACCAGAATGTGGGGTTTCATTTCATTTCATTTGGTTGCAGTTTCGGTGTTAAGCGAATCAAACCCCTTTGAGTGGCTCTCATGGGTTCACCGGTTGCCCACTGCACTTCTCTTCTGACCTGACATTGTACGGACCACGTACCTTTTCTTTATATTATTATTATAGTTTTTATAAATTTATTTTACTATTATTAAGATAAATTATACAAGGTATAAATATGTTTAAATTAAGAACAAACATTTATTATTTTTGGGCCATCAATTTCTCAGTCCAAGTAAATTTTTATCCATCTATAAGAATATTAATATTTGTTGTGCTAAAAAAAATTATACTTTTGTTACTTTAACACATCATTTTATAATTCACTCTCTATCATATTTCTTACTTTACTATATCAATCATTAAAATAACTTAAAATAACTCCTACATAATAAAAAAAATAATTAAAAAATTAAATAAAAAAAACAAAAAAACAAAAACAAAAACTTACCACATTAGAACCCATCACCACCTCACTACCCACCATTATCACCTAAAATCAACCAACTACCACCATCCCAACATCAAGTCAACAACCACCGCAATGATCCACAAATCACGAAAACTGACATCCAAAATCAACCCAATTTCTGTGAACCTTGAATCAACCACGACCCTTATAAACAATTGACGTAACAATCCAAAGCAAAATCGTTGTTGTCCTCAAATCGCAACAACTAATGTCGATCCACCATTGTCACCACTACTAATAAAAGTGTCAATGTCCTTAAAGTTATCAGAGAGAGAGAGAGAGAGAGAGAGAGAGAGAGAGCAAATCATTATAGCAATGTTAAAAATCTTTGTAAATTTTTGTAAATTTTTACTCAAGTAGCACATTGAATGGAGGGAGTTTTTTGCTCTTCAGTGCACAAAAATAACATTTAGAATCTTTTAGCACACTGGATGCAAGTGTTATTGTGTTTTTTTTTTTTTTTTTTTTTTTTTTTTTTTAACCCTCTATGTTCAATATGGCGGTCAAATTGATTTATGAGCAAGCAAAAGTGAAACACAAAGTTTAAGCAATAATTTTTGTAGGGTCGCAATTTAGGGACCAAGCCCAAATTGTATGGAGTCTTGGTCCAATGAACCTAATACAATAAATTTGTAAAGAATGGGTCAAAGAACTAGGTCCTAACGAATTGAACAACGGCTAGTATTGAACTAAATAACAATCAAGTACAAATAAGAGATATTGATGTCAGTGGACTTTCAATCAGAGGAGGCCATAATTATTGTATATTGATCACAGTTGGATACTAAGACAGTTCAGATTGCTACAATATTCTCTCTCTATTCTTTTTCCTCTCCTTTCCATGAAGAGTCTTCCACCTTATATATCTTCTTTTGAGTCATCTTCACCCTCCACTTGTTGATTATCTGAACCCCTACTTAAGTACTTGTCCCATCAGCCACCTTCCCTAGCTCTCTGTGAGTTGCAGTAGTCAAGGTAGCACTATTCAAAGATCTTCTCCACATAAATGCTGCCAGTAAAGTAGCTGTTGTGCATTTAATTCGGTGGTGTCAACCTTCTCTTAGATATTTTTAGGTTCTCTTCCTTCTCACATGTCCATGAAGCACATCTCTATCATTGAACCTTCTCAGTAGGTCACTTTAATTGTTGGGTTATATATTTTAAACCATATTCATTAAGTCTGAGAAGTATGTACTCCTCAGATAGCCATTCATTTGCTCTCCACTTATGGTTTTTGGTTTAAGAATATCTCATAATTATTTGCTTCTCCTCGAACCTATTTATCCCCTCGGATAAAGCCCGATGCCCAATAAACGATCTTGGGCCCTTGCCCCTACAATTTTTATTTCTCATTTTTTTCTATTCCATTATTACCTACCTGGATATTTGAAATGAATAACAAAAATGAACAAAGACTTCAAATTAAAATGTTTCATAAATTAGAATTTTAATTAGACAAAATAATAATTTAGAACATCATATAAAATATGATATAAACTAGATATCTTCTTCTTTTTATTATTACTAGTTTGTAACTCCATACATATGCATGGATATACTTAAAATATATATATATATATATATATATTAAGATGCATAGTATAATTCTTACATATATAATTTAAATATTATTTTTATATTTATTTGTTTAACTCTTTAAAAAGTCTTGTAAGAATATTATTAGGTAGAAAATATAAATTGTCTATTTTTTTTTAAAAAGTTTTTATGTTCATGATTCTAAACTCTTTGGTTTTTGTACACAATAACTCACCTGGATGAATATTTATGATGTAGTCCCACATTTAACTCCAAAATTAATAAATAAAACTCTCTAAAAATAAATAATTTAGAACACATGGTGCAAAATTGAACTTTTATTGTAAAATCTAATTAGATTTTCTCTAAATTTACTTATTAATATATATATATATATATATATAGAGAGAGAGAGAGAGAGAGAGAGAGAGAGAGAGAGATTATGATATTATCACGAGTAATAAATGTCATTAGGACATTTGTTAATTGAAAATTTCAAGAAAATTTTAACATCATTTTTGTGAGAAATATAAAAAGTTGTTAACAAAATTAATTATATTTTGTCTTGAAAAAATTTCTAAAAATACTTCTTAAACTAAAATCCTTAGAGCATATATTAACATTTCTCTATTATTATTATTACAATTGTTATTATTATTATTACACGTTGTTAACTGCAACGAAATTTTCTTGACTGCAAATCTGCTCTCGAATCACACGGTCCCAAAAGACATTTACTATACGCTGTTCGTACTTAAACATATCTATGACATGATCGATGCCTCGGACTTTTGAGTTTTGATTCCTTCTTTGACACAAGACTGTTTTTTTGAAAACTTCTTTGACACAAGATTGGTAATAGGCCCCGGGCAATTCATGAACTGACAGAACATACGGACAATATTATAGTGCGGGATCAAAAATTCAATTGCACCAATTTTAAAGGTTTTATTATGCTAATTAATAGGCCCCATGCAATTCATGAAACTGACAATACATACAAACATTAAAACATTCATCAGTATTATTATTGACTGTAATATTTATAATGACACCAGATTCATTTACACTCGTATTCAAAGCTCTCAACATGCATGACTCATGAGCATCAACCTTCTCTGTGATTAAAGGCCTGTAAATTGAATAGATTCTTTTATATATTGTAGTCTATTTCGTTATGATCCCAAATAGGTATAGGCATATGTCATTGTCATGAACTACAACACAGTGCTTTTGATGGACTAACTGCAAAATGACGCATGTAAAATTAGGTCAATTTCAGAAGAGTTACAATTTACAACGCCATCAACCAAATAAAGGAGACAAGACATAACTAACGCTTAGTCATATGATTTTGCAAACCACATTGAGAGAGAGAGAGGATAATATTATGGCCTATGCAATATTGTCATTTCGAACCAAAAGGAATTAAAATTTCTCTTTCCAGCACTTAAATATATGCGAAAAAGAGTGTCTGCCATTACCAATTACCCACAGGCCAATGCCATCATCATCATAACAACAACAACTAATAAAGATAAAAATATCTTTCATGACATTCATACGTGATCATTCTGATTGATTAATCCCATCATTTTCAAAGTAGTAAAAATAGCCAATGAGGTTGGTTCGGTTGGTAATATTCAAATGCTTCGTCCAAAAGACTTAAGTTTGAGTCCCGTTGTCAGCAGTTTTTTTTGGTGAACGACTTATAAGTCTAATGTAAGTCATCTCTAAAACATGCGGTTTACCCTAACCCTGATATGAAGTAGTCTCGCCTCACCTGAACTTATTTTTACCCAAAAAAAGAATAAAAATCTTCTCTTATTACAGAATATGGGTTGGGTTTAAGACATTAAGAGCAAACAGAATGATTCTCAGTTTCTTAATATTCCGTTGCCTGTGGCGCTTGAGATGCCATTTGAATCATCCATGTTAGGTAAGCACATGGCATGCCTAGTGCTAAAACTTTAATTGTTCGGCCAAAAAATAGAGACAAGCGAGGAAATATCTCATCAGTGTGTCTTTTTTTTAAAAAAAAATTTAATGAAGTGCTTTGATTAAGCTAATGATCATGGGATTATTCCCCACTATTAAAAAAAAAAAATCAACCTCAAAAATTTTTATACCTCTTTCCAATAAAATGTTTATGCATGAGATGTTAGGATATCCAAAGACAGTGACATGACATGCATATCTGTTTGATGGATCCACCCTCCGTTAAACACGAGTCATGGTCCCTACACTGCCAAACTTAGCATCCCATACGAAACGAAAGAAAGAAGCAGAGGCCAGTGAGCAAGAGTGTCCTCTCCATATAGTGGGGTGCGTTTGCTTTAATGGCTTTTGTATTCTTTCCAATTTGATTCATTTCAGCACCACCCATCAGAACCAGAATTTTATCTTTTAGGTCAAAGTATGAATCAAAAAGTTCTTAAGAAAAATGTGCTAAAGTTTAAAATTAAATTAATACATAACAGCCCCAAACTAACTTTCTATTTAGAATTAATGAAATATAAGTACAAGAAAAGGCATAACATAACTTTTCCTAAAACGTTTCAACTCAATTATCTATTAAAATGAAGTTTGATATTCTTTTCAATCTTTTATGATTAATTCCGTATTAGATTTTATAGTAATTTTCCTTTTAATATAGAAAATTAAAGAACCCGTTTGAAAATCACCTTCCTTGTGATGTAAAGCTTAATTTTGACAATATCTACGATTGTATAATTGGTTTCTCATCATCTACAAATTAATAAAAGTCATATTTACTATCTTATTATAAATCCAATATTCTTTTTCACTAAGAAAAAAATTCGTGTTGTTATTAATGTGGACTTAATTTGGCCCCAAATCAGTTGCGTTTCTAGTGGTATTAGGAAACAAATTTCTACTTGGCTTGCGAATTCATGCAAAAAAAGGGCATTACAATCATAGATATAAATACACAGACAAATTCAACTAACCTTTTAGTTAGAAGAGCACACACAACTTTACTCTTTTGCTCACAAGAGTTAGAAAATTACGAAAATTCTTTTGGTGTTGTAGTTTTGTCAAGATAAAGCTCTTTACTTGTATTTAGGGTTTGGATTTTATGAGAGTGTATTTGTGTCACCTTTGTAATCTTACTATGTTCTTAGTGAGACTTTCTCCATGACACTGCCTGTGAATGTAGGGCTAAGATCGAAATGCATAAATCTTTGTATTCTTTATGTGATCATTTCTTCTATTTTTTTATTTTTATTATGCATAAATCCAATATTATTGGATAAATTCACAGCAAATTAGCATCAAAACATCCGTTATCTTAACAATTGCCAATGAACATTTTTGTTTTAAAAAAAGAAACCATACAAGCAAAATGTTTAAAACAACTCAACCTTAGCCACCCATAATGGTATTCTACTATTTGTCCAATATTTTCAAATTTATTGCCAAGTAAAATAAAAAGCACCCAAAAGAATCATGTAGATGGAGCGAGACAGCAGTATAATTAAGAGCACCTCGATCCCAAAATCCTAAACTTTCAAATTTTAATCCCAAACAACAAATAGCCAAAGTGCCAAACACACAGTAATTTGAATAGAAATAAAAATCCAATCACTATACAATTTGAAGAAAAAAAATACTAATTTATATAAGTAACACTTAAATGATTTTTAACGTAAAAAGAGCTTTTGGTCTTGGGAGGGACTACTGGCCACAGAAATGATCCATATAATTAACCATTTTATTTTTTATGGTTCTTAGAGTGAATTTTCAATATGAGGAAGGCCAAGTATTCATTTTTTACTTTAAGATCTTATATAATTATATATATTATTTAAAAATTTTAAGGGGGGCCATGGCACCTTTGGTCTATATATTGTTCCATCACTAAATGTGACACAGAATAATTCTGATTGTTAACTTCACACACCAACTTGAATTACTAATGTTGGTTCAAGTAACACAATGTCTAGTGAGAGAAGCAAGAGTAATTAATCCATGTAAGGTTACAAGAGATAACACTTCGAGAGAAGCAATGTTTAAATTGATTAATATAATATATGGGCTTTAATCTATAATAAGATATTTAAATTAATTTTTTACTGTTAGGATCCAATTAGATTATAGGGCAAATTATAAATTACCCACCTATGATTAGGTTGAAATTTAAATTGCCTACTTGTGATTTGAAATTTGTCATTTTACCCACTTGAGGTTAGCTTAGTTAGAGTTCTATAACCCACATCTGTTAAAAGCAAGGTTAAATATGTAATTTTACTTTACTTTTATGTTTCTCTTCCAAAGACACAAAAAACATAAAAATACAAGATTAAATAAGATTAAAAAAACAAAAACAAAAAATCCAGTAGAACACTTGCATCATGGGATTTCAAATCACAAGTAGACAACTTAAATTTTGGTCAAATCTCAAGTGGGTAAAGTGCCAAATTTCAAACCAAAGATAGACAACTTAGGGTATGTTTGGTAACTGTTTTTTCCCCTTATTTTCTATTTTCAAAAATAATTTTCTATTTTTGAGATTAAAAAACTTGTTTGGCAACCCAAAATGAATAGAAAACAAAAACTGTTCTCAAAACTCAATTTGTGAAGGAAACTAAAAACATACAAAAAGCTGTTTTCAGTTTCTAATTTTCAAAAGTTAATGAAAACACGCATTTAATTTAATAAATCTGTCTCATTTAATTAGTTAGCATTAGAATTCAAATTTTAGTAACAACTTATTTTAATATTTTCTATTTTTTTCTTCAAAAAACTATCTTTTAAATTTCAACTAACCAAACATGTTTTTGATTTAAAAAATATAAGAAAATTGTTTTTTGTTCATATTCCCAAAAACAAGTTTTTGAAAATAGAAAACAAAAATTGTTTCCAAACAAAACTTTAAATTTCAGTCAAATCGCAGATATGTAAGTTGTAATTTTCCCTTGATTATATTAATTTGTGAAAAGTTTTGTATTTTTATCATTTATGTAAGATTCCAACCCACACGTGTATATGAACAAACAGGGAAGAGAAAGGAAATAAGGGTTGATGATAATGGAGCCACTCGGGTCACCATCCAGGTGATTCAAGTTTTCAACCACATCTCTATAGGGGTCATGTATTACTATTATCCACTTAGAGAAGAGTAGCCACAATATTTTTTCTCCTTTCGTGGGACCATTTCAACTAGGCACTTTAATTGCACCATTAAAAAGTGGGGTTCAATTTCTTCTCTGAAAAACAAGTGGGGTTCAATCAATCAACTTCCATTCCCTCATCCAGCTTGTAGATAAAGATGGGGTTTTGGAGGCAAGCGAGTATTGTACAAGCAATTTCCTTTACCCTTTTCAACCTCCACTCTTTTCCAACCTATCATTTCTTTCACTCAATAAGTGTGAATTTCCCAAGTTATTTTGGATGTATACGTAACAATTATATGAGGCAAGTTTCATCAATATATCTTAGTTTAAATTGAAAAATTATTAGGTAATCCGGATCAAGTACGGTGACGTTTGTCTCACGTTCATGTATAATTGATCTAACCTTGAATTTATTTAATAGAATCTACAAAAAAATGTGAGAAAATGGAACACCATATCATCATATTCCAAGAATACCTAATAATTATTTGTCTAAATTGTACGTTAGACTATTTAAATTTTGGGATTATTTTGATTTTGTCTTTTTATATTTAAAATTTTGAAATCTTGTCCTCTATATTATGTAACATTTTGATTCAAGCTCTATGATTGTTGAATGTGAAATTTTTTCCTTTCATTTTTAGTGAAATGTGAAAGAAGTATATATTATCAATTCCTCATATTTCTTGCAAAAACAACTAAATCATTTTAGCCATTCATGAAAATAAAAAATAAAAAGCGATATTCAGCAAGAAAAAAAAAATCATTATAGTAACAATAATTTGTTACAAATTTAAATAAAGAAGCATGTTATGAACTAAAATACACACGGAGAAATTAAAGTACAAAGGATATTTTTCAAGGATAAATATATGAAACATAAATGGTTGAAAAAATTGAGTAGAAAACACTAATCATATAATCAAGAAAAAAGTTATTTTCACAACGTTTTCACAATAAATCATAGATGGTAAGTTGTTATTGGTTCTAATTTGAATTCACAATTTAGGTTACTTTTCTACCCACCCATAACAACCAATAATAACTTACCACTTAAAATTTATTGTGAAAGTGTATGGACTATGGACATAACATTTCTCTAAAATCAGTGCAACTTTTAAGTCGTGTTTGAAATATTATCTTTAAGGTTATAAAAGCCCATAATTGAATGAGTTTGTTAAAGAGTCATAAGCAATTCGCTTCCTGATTCAACAAAATCACCAACCAGCTAACAACATTTATAAAGGTTAATTATTTCTTAAAGTTATCTTACGGATTTGTTTACTTTATTATATTAAAGAAAGAAAAACAAAATGAATTTTGTCTATTTCAAACCCTTAATTTTTAGATGATGAAAACTTTCAAATAAAGATCATCTTTCTCTGTTTAAATGAGAAGTGTTATATCCACAATATTTTCATAACAAATTATAGACGATAAATTATTATTAGTTTTAATTTGAATTCATAACTTTTTAAAGAAGATTTAGTATATAACTTAAATTACTTTTTTGCATTTTTGTTAATTCATATTCCTCCAAAAAGATATAAATATATATATATATATATATATATATATTTTACTATAAAAGAAAAGAAATATTGTGTCCATTTCTGGCACTTAATATTTAGATAATGAAGAGTTTTAAGTGAAAGATCACAATTCTTCATTTGAATTGACACATTTCCAAGATATTGCACTTTGCCAATTCGAAACCCTTCAAAAATGATTATTTTTTAAAAAAACATTACGATATGTTTATTTTGAAGAAAAACATTTTCTATAAAATTGATTTGTTATCCTATGTTTGATTTTGATCCTAAAAATGAGCCATAAAAATCATCAATATTAATTGTAAATTCAAATATGGGTAAAATATGTATTTTGTCCATATCCTTTATACCATATTTCAATTTTGTCTCTAACTTTTCAATTGTGTTAATTTAGTCTATGTCGTTATCTTTTAGATGGAAATTAATTGTTGATGTGGCTAATAGCCAAAATAAAAAATTAGTTTCCGTTGATGTGGCAATAAACTAATTTTTTATTTTTACTATTTGCCACGTCAGCAATTTTTATTTAAGAGATAACGAAATAGACTAAATTAACATAGAACTAAAAGGTTATGGACCAAATTGATATAATTAAAAAGTTAAAGACCGAATTGAAATACGGTATGAAGTATAAGGACCAAATATATAATTTACCCTTCAAATATTTACTATACGAACAAAAACTTTCATTTATGACAACATAGTCAAAATAGGAAAACATTTCATATTTTTTTGGGTCATTTGGGAGCCTCAAATTTTTTTTCCTTCTCAAAAAAATATTTGAAGTTTGGTCCCAAAATTTGGATCCAATGCCCAAAAATAAAGTGAGAAAATGACTTGTTTGAATAAAAAAAAAAAAAAAATTCAATCGTTGGTCAATGACTATTAATAGACGAGAAGAAGGTGAAGTGATAAAATTTACCAATAGGAGGGTTTTGTTTGGTATGCCATTTAAAAACTGAAAATATTGTCAACTATATTGGTCTTCTTTTCCATTGATTTGTGTTTTTATATCGTACCAAATACCATAGAATGCAAAAAATATATTTTTTTGTAAAATAAAATAAAATAGAACAGTAATTAGCCTCATATACTTGTGATAATAAAGCTATTATACAATACGGATGGATTGCCTCGCTTTTTTATTGCTTTAGAAAACATGATGTACTTGTATATAAATCAATAAGATTCTAAACCTAAAAAAAATAAAAATAAAAGGGTGATAAAGAAGGAAAGAGCATTTTTTACTAATATAAAAAACCGAAGTCTTTGATTTTTTATTAACCTTTTAAAATTTTGATACATCAACTTTATAAGTCTATAAATTTACATCTCACTAGTCGGAAACCCGTACAACGCACGGGAACTTACCTATTTATAATAGACTAAAATAATTTTATAAAATTTTAAATTGATTATAAACTATACTATTGCGTGAATTGCTCCTATCTTTTTGAGTTACAATTTGATGAATAAGCCATTGCTTGAACATGCAATGGGTTGCAAAAAATCTAGCTAACAAATTTAGATATTGAAAAAAAATAACTAAAAAATTCTGATGTTAAAACGTCCAAAAGGAAAAAAAAAAAAAAAAATAGAAAATTTACTGGCACTGCCTAGAAATTATTGAAACAAAACAAAATATATATGACTACCAAATAGAGAAATATAAGAGAAAGATAGGTTACCTTCAAGAGAATAATATATAGTTATAACAGTTGAAATTTGCTAAACTGTTTCAAATATTGCAAAAAATTGAACCCAAAAATTTAGATGGTCAAACTTTCAAAAGACAATAAAATTAAAAATCAAAAGATTCAGAACCTACAAATTATAATAATAATAAAAAAAAGGTCATTATTGCGAGACAATTTTTGTAAGGATGGAAAGCTTTTCTAAATTTTTTTTATCCAGTTCTTCCTAATTGATGAAAAATTTGGTTCAAACATTGTCAAACACTTTGAAGGTGCAAATAATATAGGCTTCCAACATAATCTTTAATTAATAAAGAAAGAAGCATGACACCATAAGAGAAAACATAAGATAACATATAGTGCATAAAATCTCATGGGGCCTGGAAGAACAGACAGTCGCAAGATCACCTCCACCAGACACAAAACAAAAGCAAAAAAAACTTATTCACAAAAAAGAGAAAAAGCAATAGCAAACGTACCAAAGAAATTGAAACTTAGGGTTTTCTCTCTTAATGGAGACGGGCAGAGGAGATTGCTTTAGGGTTTTCAAAGATTTTGTCTCTTATATATATATATATATATATATATATATATATAAGAGACTCCTGTTAGGACTCTCTTACTATTTAGTTTTAAAAATTAAAATTTTTTAAAATTAAAATGATGATGTGGAAAATTGTGGGAGTTTCAAAGGTTTCGGTTTTATAGAATATAGATTATAATTTATTTTATATTTTAATTTCTTTAATTAGACTGCAATATTAGAGAGACTCACATTAGTACATTAGTATTAGGATTTAAAACCCTACAACCTAGAAAACAAACATGAAAGTGTGAAACCAAAAACTCAAAAACCGTCTAATTTAAAAAAATAAAATAAAAAATAAAAACTCAAAAACTGTACAACCTAACAAATTTTTTTACATTATTATTTGAACTCTCAAATCTCTGTGACTATATAAACAAACAAAGCCTATTAGTTTTTTTAAACTTTTCAAATTTTGACCCATTATCTTTACAAGCCTAATAAATTTAGGCCTCATTATAATTTATTTATTTAATTAGACTGCAATATTAGAGAGACTCATATTAGGACTAGGATTTAAAAGTTAAAACCCTACAACCTAGAAAACAAATGTGAAAGTGTGAAACCAAAAACTCAAAAACCATACAAACCCAACAAATTTTTTTACAATATTATTTGAACTCTCAAATCTCTGTGACTCTCTTCCGCTATTTCAAGGGTCTCATGGCTGCTAACAATACTACTCCATCAGCTTGGGAAAAAGAACAGGTTTGATTGGTTAGTACCTTTTTGTTTGCAATAATTTTAAAGATTAGATTTTTTTTTTTTTTTTTTCTTTTGGAGGTTGGGGGCTGGTGTTTCTAATCCTAAAATTGTTGTTTTTCTTTGAACTGAGTGCTACAAATATTTATGTGTATGTATTTTTTAAAAATTATTGGGACATGCCAATTGGGTCCTAGGATTAGCAATGGTCAACCTGTTGGACTTGATTATATAAACTCTCAATTCTGTTTTGTATTAGGATTTAGGACTTAAGAGTGTTCATCTTTGTCTATGACATTCAAAACAGTAACTAAGGTATAATTATGATATTCTTCAATATAAAAAAAAGGTGTAATTATGATATGTTGATGAATTGAAATTCAATTATTATTAAGTTGCATTTTTTTTTTTAAATGCGAATTATGCTGCTTGACTTGGTTATGAACAATGCGTGAATCGTATGTAGTTTATTACAAGCGAGTTGACTAAAAAACAAGCCAGAAAACCTCATGTAAGTTAAAGACTTAAAGGGTTAAGATAGTTACGTCCTTACAATTCTAACTTGCTTCTGATAAAATTTGGACCCATTGCTTTCATGGAAATGATTGATAGGCTTTGTGATTATTTTCTTGATGAACTTTGATATCAAAATCAACCTGCATGCTTTGAAAGAGGTGTTCTACATCACCATGAGGTTCTAAGTGGTCTTGACTATTTACGATTAATGGCTAATTTTGATGTGATTGCTCGATGTTGGATTATTTTCTCTAAATAATAGATGCAATTTGCACAAAATTTTTCTTAGTTGTTTAGTTCTTTTTCAACAATGAAATAGCTTCAATTTGAATTTAATGGCTAATTTTGACGTGATTGCTCAATGATGGATTATTTTGTTTAAATAATAGATCCAATTTATACAACTAGATATTTCATAAAAAATTTCTTAGCTATTTTGTTCTTTTTCAACAATGAAATAGTTTCAATTTGAATTTATTAAAATTGTACAAGTTCTATTCATTTTATATTTGAAAAATTTTAGGGCTTATATATATATATATATATATATATATATATTTCATAGTTTAAGATGACAGAAGTGACAAACGGAAAGAAACTTTTTATGCAAGTAACAGATGAAAATGAAGAACTTACTCAAAAACCCATAAAATAAACGTGTAAACCAAAAACTCAAAAACCCTATGCAAATCAATAGTCTTTGATCAGCAGAAAACAGACTTAGTGTTAGTTTGGATAATATATATATATATATATATATATATATATATATATATATATATATATTTTCATAGTTTAAGAGGACAGAAGCGACAAACGAAAAGACACTTTTTATGCAGATGAAAATGAAGAACTTAATCAAAAATTCAAAAACCCATAAAATAAACTTGTAAACCAAAAACTCAAAAACCATATGCAAATCAAAAGTCTTTGATCAACAGAAAACAGACTTAGGGTCCGTTTGGATACAGCTGAAAACTGAAAACTGAAACTGAAAACTAAAAAACACTGTAGCAAAATAATTTTTAAATGTGTGAATAGTATCGTGGGACCCATTTTTAATAAAAAAGTTGCTGAAAAGTGAAATTTGTGGGTCCGTAAACAGTATACGATGTGCTGTGATTGGCTGAAACAAATTGGAAAAGTCAAAATTTGCTTACTATTCATTGAACAGTACATGAACAGTAACCGCAGCACTCAAAAAGCTAAAAACGTGTGAAAAAAAAAAAAGGCTGAAAAATGTAAACGCGCTGGTTTTCAGCGCAATCCAAACGCTCTCTTAGTGTTAGTTTGGATTGCGCTAAAAACGTTTTTCAGCACATTTGTGTCTTTGTCAGTGGGTCCCGTGCACTGTTCACGAGACTCACAAGTTGTCTAATTCAGTAAAATTTTCATTAAAATTAGGTCCCACAGTACTATTCACATATTTAAAAATTATTTTGTTACAATATTTTCAGTTTCAATTTTCAGCAATAAGAGGTATCCAAACATACCCTTAAAAACAACTTTTAGTACATGAAAGAAACATGATTTTATTTTTTTGTGTTGTTTCTATAATTTTAAGCTTTGAATATTTTGATTCTTCAATCTTTTGTCCTTTTGGAAGTTTTAACATCTATATTTTTTAGTTCTTTTATTTTTTTTTGCAAAATTTGAAACTATTTGGCAAACTTCAATAGCTATAGCTATGGGTTTTTTTTTTTTTTTTTTTTGATAACACATCTTTCTCTTATGTTTCTCTATTGTATAGTCAGACACACACACACATATAGACATATATTGTTTCAATAATTTCTAGGCGGTGAATCTTTTGATTCTTTAACATTTTTTGGCACTTCAAAAGTTTTAATATCTGAATTTTTTTTTTTTTTTTTTTTTCAATATCTAAATATGTCTAGCAGATTTTTTGCAAGCCCATTGCACGTTCAAACAATGTTTTATATATATATAATTGTAACATAAAAGACTGGAGTAATTTATACAATGGTATAATTTCATAATCAATTTAAGATTTTATTAAATTTATTTTAGTTTACTACATAAACAAATAGGTTTCCCTACATAGTTTGCGACTAGTTTCAATAAAATAAAAAATCACCACTCAATTTTGATTGCATGTATCATACATTGCACATATGCATATTCTAGAGCCTCACGTTTATAACTTATCTCAATTATTTTGTTTGTTAATTTTTGTGTTACATTATATATACAACAAAAAAAAATTTACTCTTTAGTCTTTACCTTTAACACAAATTGGACAAGTCTTATAGCTCAATTGACGATTTCTTGTCTTTCCAATAAAGATGTCTAGAGTTTATATTTTCTCCCCTAACGATTGAATTAAAAAAAAGAAAAAAAAAAGAATTTAAGACATAAATGGTTCATTTCCATATCACAATCTACATTAGACTTATAACATAGTCAATCGCAAATCTACATTAGATTTATAACATAAATGTAATTTTGTTGGAGCAAGCCAATGGCTTTGGCTATCCTGTGTAGACCTCTGGGGTGGTTTATTTTGTCAATAAAATCTTTATGCAAATTATCAAAATAATAATAATAATAAATCTTTATTAAGAAATAGATTGTTTAAAGAGAAATATTATCATGGCAAGCTAAATAATCATGAGTCATGACATTGACAACAAATTTGGAACAAACTTGTATGTTCAGTCAAGAGCCTTGTAACTCAACTAATTAACATATTTTGGTGTTTTTAATAGAGACATTCAAGATTCAAATCCTCGCTCCCCATTGTAATTATCAAATTATCTAAATAAAATAAATTAATGGTTTTCATCATGTTTTTAATTTTAAAGTAAACAGATGCTCTAAAGGTATTAGTTTAGGAAATAATTTTAGAAACTTTTTATGAGAAAAGAAAAAAGAAATTGATTTTTGACAGTTTTTATATTTCTCATAAAACTAGCATCAAAACTTGCTTTAAATGATTTATTAACAAATACTCTAAGAACACCTGTTAATTAATCAGATCGATTAACAAAATAGAGCCTGGTCTCCTACCATACATGCATGATTGCGAATTAATTAGCAATTACAAATGCATTAGTAGCATCCTAGCTATCAAAAAAACAATGCATTAGATGCATTAGGTAGTACTTAGTAGTTTATGAATGAATTAATTAATACACAATGAAGTATAAAACAAAACGAAAGGTGATCAACACCAACTACAAAAAAAATTAGGTTGTCCTCTTCGTTTAAAAAAAGGCATAAACAGTGCATGGATGGACAAATTGAAGAGTAGTAGACCAAGTAATTAAGAAAATCTGAAAAACGTACAATTCTAGGTAACATACAGTGAACATTGAGTACAAACTCAATAAAAGAATCCCATAGGGCAAGCAAAGAAGCGAGATTCACGGCTTAGATGAATGTTTAGAGGAAACCTTCACTTCAAAGTGTCCCAAACTTATGAAAATAAAGGACTGTAATTATCATTGCCCTTGTCCCCCTTATGAGTCACACTTCCACGCTTCTCATCTCTCATATTCTCACTTCTCAGCGCACACATTTAATTTTTTTTTTTTTAACACTGTTTTTTTTTCTTACAAATTGAAGAGTCTCTGTAGGGTATACCCTAAAGTATTTATTTTTAAATGTAACACACCGACAACCCCTTTAATTAAAAAAAAAAAAATAGGAGTATTCAAATTGCATGCTATTATTGTCATTCACGTGGGAGTGTGATTATTGCTGGGTTTTTAGTATCGGCTCCGTTTGGAGAAAATAGTAGCTAGTACTAGAATTATTGTGGTCCATCGTCTGACGTGTAGCACGAGCTGCACCACCATAATCATTATCTAACTTTCTTTCTTTTTTCTAACCTAAAAGCTTAGCTTGTTTAATAATTTATATAGATACTTAGATGGAGAAATGAGAAAATTTTCTCTTGTGTTTACATGGAGGTAGAGATCGAAGAGGGGGAATAGGGGAGAGGGGATAAGATTTTAAATTTATTTATTTATTGTTAGACTTCGTTTGGTTGAAAATGAGGTTAGAGATCAAGAAAAAAGAAATGAGTAAAGAAAAAGAAACGTGAAAGAAAATAAAAGAAAAACACTTCTCTTATCTATGTTTGGAATTTGGATAAGGGATGAAAAGAGAAAAGAGAAAAGAAAAAAGAAGATTTCTTTTGTTTGATTTGTAAAGAGAAGATAAATGGAAAGAAATATATATGTATATTACTTTTATACCCTTAGAAAGAAAAGAGATGAATTTAAAGTAATGAACAAAAGTGTAATTTTGGAAGGGTTAAAAGTCAAACTTTACAACTATGTTTTTTAACTAGAATTTTCTTTCCATGTCCACTCAATTTGGGCAAAAATGAAAATGTGGGCCTAGTTGATTCATTTTCTTTCCTATTTCTCTTTCTTTTTACCTGTCAAACAGTGAAAATCCCATTTTTCTCTTCTCTTCTCTTCTCTCCCCTTTTTCCTTTCCCAAATGCAATGTTAGGGAAGAGATTTAAGGAGCTTTAGAGAGGTAAACCCTTCAATTTTAATTTCCCAAATTAGAAAGAGGATGAGAGAGGAAGGTTTTCGCTTATATTAAAAATAATAATAAATTTTCAATTTTCAATTTATATTTATTTATATAAATTGAACAAAAGATCAGTATAATTTTCAGTTTATATGATGTCTTACTGTTTCATTTACTTCACATTTTAGTTTTTAAAAGATTCAAATAAGGAGGAGGGACATCTATACCTCATCCTCTATTTAATTTTTAAAACTTCCAAATAGGGGAAGGGATAAACATTTCCCTTCGCTCTCCTCTACTAACCCTTCATATTATTTATATACATATTGTGGTTGCACGATTTTCCTGACCCAAATTCTATTGATCAGGCTTTGGCCCAAGACGCAACCCACAATAAATATTTGTAGAGGATGGGTTAAAGAATTTAGCCTCAGTGAGCCTATTCGGTCTGATACATGGACAATATTGTTACAGAAGATAAAAACACAAGGAGGGATCTCTAACGTATGATTCTATTTCTTTAGTCTCGAATACAGTTTTTCCGTCCCTTTACTTTAAGGGACTCCACTACATTATATAGCTCTCATCTTCTCATCTTAACCTTACACTTGTTGATCATCTAAGCATCTACTTGAGCACCTGTCCCATCAGACGCCCTTATCACTCCCTTTGTGAGTTGCAGAAGTCAAGGTAGTACTGTTCAGGGGTATTTTCCTCATTAATGCGGCCAAGAGGGTGGTTGGGGCGCAATTAATGTGGTGGTGGCAGCTTTCCATGAGATATTTTGGATTTTATTCGTTTTATATGTTGGGAGGATGAACTAAAATGGTTGGGGAGAGTTCCTCGTCTGGGTTTCGTAATGTCCGAGGAGGAGTTACTCCTCGGACAGGTTTCCTTAGCGCTATTGGGACTAATGCTTTATCTTGTGGTTTCTCTTCGGATAGGACGCTCCTCGAACGGGCCTGAATTTGGACTAGCCCATTATTTTTGGGCCGGGCCCCACACACACATATATATATAAGTAAATTTTCAATTTTGTCCTTATAATATCAATTTATATCTATTTCTTCAAAATTATATTAAAAAATGATATACTGTCATTTGAGTTTAAAAAATGTTGACTATAACCATTTTGGTATCTCTTTAAATTATTGATGAAGTGGAAAAATTCAATCCACTTATTTTGAAATGGATGGAGAAGATTTTAGGAATTTCATGATGAATTACCCTAGGAACTTTAAAGAATTGTAATCCATTTTTTCAGTATGATTTTGAAGTTCATTGTGAGTAATATCCTTTCATTATCTTCTTATAATAACCTCATGCTCTCGGCTCTTGCTCACTAGCATCTAAGGCTGGGTGCACAGTTATGACTTATTTAGATCTCCAACTCCGGTAGGTTAGGGCCTAGCGGATAGGGTGTCATTATAGTCATGCCTATGTGGAAGATACCAACTCAAGTCGCCCCTACCCTTTTTTCTGTTCATCAAAAAAAAAAAAAAAAAAATCATTCCATGAGGATGAACTCCAAATTGTTTTTCCCTTATAATCAGGTGGGAAAGGGAAAATTTGAACATGAATTCTTTTTCATGGGAGAATTTGACAATACCACTAAATCATAGATCTCTTAATAGTTTTTATTTTATTTTTATTTTTTTTGTTACAAAAGAAAGATGAATATGATTATTAAGTGCCCAATCCATGTAATAATTAATTTCAATCTAATAATATGCTTATGTTTGCCTATATATATATATATATATATATATATAATCTATATCTATTTTTTTAATGAATTAAAATATATGTATATATATATATATATGTGTGTGTGTTTGACAAATAATCTAATGATTTCCCGTCCTTATCATAAGGTCAAAAAATATTGATTTTAAAGCATTCGTAACATACGATATTTTGGCTTGTGTTTGTTTCTAGATTTTAATCTTGAGTGTTAAATTAGTAGATGACTTTATATCCCCTGCTTTTCATTTATGAAAAAAAAGGCTTATAATTTAATAGGCCACCATAAATTTCGGCCAGTTTTTGTTATTGAATGGTTGCCCAAATTTTATGGTGTAGTAATGAGTCTACTGACATGTTGACAAACATCGAATGCAATACATTTCAATAATTCTACTCTATTATTCTCTTTTATGAGGTCAACCTCTAGGTCATATACTGTTGAACTGTTCCAATGTAAAGTGTCTTATTATGCATCAAAGACACACCGAAAAGTGAAAACAAATATTAATATATTTAGTACTCATTCGTTAGGACATCTCATAAAAGTTGTATATCCACTATGATTAATCCCTGTTATGATTGTATACCACTGGAGACATTGAAACATCATGAGAAATGAATAACTACATTTG
This sequence comes from Quercus lobata, assembly GCF_001633185.2. Lineage (NCBI taxonomy): Eukaryota > Viridiplantae > Streptophyta > Magnoliopsida > Fagales > Fagaceae > Quercus > Quercus lobata. Next base: position 1,602,433 of record NC_044914.1, read on the forward strand.
ACAATAAAGCCACTTTTGGTTTCTTAATTTCATCACCACATGTCGCTAGTTATGTTGGATTTTATTTGTAATATTTTCATCAACATATATGATAGTTATACTTTTACTTTTTAAGATTTTAATTTGGACAAATTTTGATTCCAAACAAGTATGAAACTATTTTTTTTCAATGTATTACGTAGTTATTTATAAGATTATTCATATATATTGTTTAAACAAATCGTATGACTTATTAAAAGAGACATATGATTAAACTACACATGAATTGTCTTTTCAATCACTATGCAATAGGTAGGAGAAAAATAACTTCAAATTAGTTTGGACACAAATTTTTTCCTTTTTAATTTTTAGTCAATATAACTAACACAAGGCTTATAGTGGATGGTAACTATATTCATAGCGGCTCTATATTGAACCTTGTATGCATGAATACCTTGAATTTAAATCATGAACAAAGATAAGAAGATGACTTATACGTGTTCACTTACTAAACCACACTTAAGTGATTGTATATGTGGGGATATTGGGCTTAGGAGTCCAACAGTTGGTTTAAATTTCAGGCCTGGGGCCTATCCAAGGACGGAAGATTGCCCGAAGAAGAAACATCTTTGTTAGAAAAGACTGAGTTAGTAAATAAAGGATAGTTCTAATCAAAAGGACCCAAACAAAGGGGTCGAGGATAAAGGCACCCTCGACCGACCATTGCTGAGGTCAGAAGAAGGTGTCTGTTGCTCAAAGTGACCTCACTAGAAAATCTCGTTGGTGTTGATGAGCATTGTAGAAGCATCAGGCAAGGGAAAGACCTAAATATCTAAAGAGAAAGCTGCCACCTCCGCATTAAATGCATTCTAGCTAACTCCCTGGCCGCATTAATGTGGAAATAATATCTGAACAGTGCATTTCAGCCTTACAGCTACTATATGAAGACTTATCAGTATTACTGATGGGACAAGTATTCACGCCGACGATCTAGCAAGCACGTGGAGGGGATATATGAAAAAGAAAAGACAGTATAAAAAGGAGGAGAAAAAGAAGAAGAAGGGGGGATCGAGAACATAGAGAGAGAAAACATTGTAGCAATCCATAACCAAATCTGTAACGTAACTCAAGAACTATATATCAGAATTAGTGTCCTCGGAATTCGCCGAGGACATATTTTCTTCATATTACTATTGTCTAATTTCCTTTTGTTATCATCAAACTTATCCTATTGATTGTGAGATCAACTGAAGCCCAGTTTTTCTAATCCATTCTCTACAAATTCATTGTTTTGGGCTTTTTGAGCCGAAGTCCATCCACATGTTGGGCTAGAAGTTCAAACTTGGTCCTTACAGTATATAATCATTTTAAGTGAGTCATCTTCCTATTGTTGGTTTGGCCTACCAAGTTTTTCAGTAAACTCTATCCCTAAATCATTAGCAATGAGCAAGCCAAAAGTACTCTCTTCTTTTGCTTATTATTTCTTTAAACTAAAGCGCATTTTTGCCAATTAAAGTCTTAAGTTTTTCATTTTGGTTCTTTACATTTTAATTTGTTTTTGGCCATTCATGTTTTGATTTAATCTATTCTTGTATAGGTCATGCCATCCATTTTTGTTAGTAGTCTGATCATCAAATACCAAATAAATAGTTTCCATTAATTAAGAGACGTCATCCATATAATACCAAGTTTCTCCTAATTACTTACAAAAATGGATGGTATGGTCAATATGAAAATAGAACCAAACATGAAGAGTCATCAACTTAGATGGCCAAATAGAAACAACCCAAAATTTGAAGAGCCAAAAGTTTATTTTAGTCACTTCTCTCTCTCTCTCTCTCTCTCTCTCTCTCTCTCTCTCTCTCTCTCTCTCTCTCTCTCTCTCTCTCTCTCTCTCTCTCTCTCTCTCTCTCTCTCTCTCTCTCTCTCTCTGTGGGAGGGGGGGTGTTCACAAAAAATGATGTTATGCCAATAATAACACGAGTTTAGTGACCAAAAACTTAAGCTCCTTCGCATCCAAGAAAAAAGAAAAAGGGTTCGATAAACTAATGTTCTTAAGGCATTTGTTAATAGGCAATTTTAAGAAAGTTTTAATACCACTTTTTTTTTATATATAAAAAGTTTTTAAAAATAATTTCTAAACCAATGCCTTTAAGGCATTTGTTAAACTTTCACACACACACACAAAAATAAAAATAAAAAAAGTTCCAAAACAGACATATACTTACATTACAACACTTGAAAAGATCAAAAGGATTTCTGATTTTAAAAAGGGAATCAATTTATGAATGAAATTGTTGTTCCGGGAGTCACATTATTTACAACCTTTTGTTCTCTGTGACGCATAATGGTTAACATGCCAATGCCATGCGTTTGAATATATCGTAACATGCATTGATCATGTAATAAAAAATGCATAACACTCAACACCCATGTTCTTTTTGCGTATTCGTAATGCGGAATGTGCCATCAATAGACTCAACTCAATAAATTCACATGTAATTTATTTTTTTGAACATTGAAAAAAAATTACATGTGAATATCTTGTCATTTGTCAATGAGCAAATTCAATTTATTTCTAAAGAAATTTAAGATCTACTATGGTTATTATATATATAAAGTGTTTGAGGGTTTAGGGGAAAGGATTTAAGCTGTAGGATTAGAAACATATTGTAATTATCTCTTAAAAAAAGTTTAATGTTGTTAATATTCATTTTGAATTTTTACCAACTCTTAAAAAGAAAAAGAACTTTGTAAGAATATTGTTTGCTAGAGTAAGTAAATTACTACATTACTCAATTCTAGTATGTAAATAGTTTTTTTAATTTTCGTTTCTTAACTTTTTTTTTTTTTTTTTAATCGCAATACAAGTATTTTTGTTAATACTTATTGAGTTTGAAGTAGTTTCCTTTTCTTTCTTTTTTTTGAGAGAGTTTGAAGTAGTTTCAAATGGGTGGAAGAATCATGAATATTCCTTTAAATGGCTTGAAGTAGTCTTAAATGAGACACTTGTCACATAAAGTTAGAGTGGAATTTTGAAATCTAATTGAGAAATGATATGTCTATAATATTTTTACAACATTTTTACAGCAAATCCTAAGTGGCAGGTTATTACTGGTTGTTATTGTTAAGGTAAAAAAGTAATCTTAGTGTTAGTTTCAAATTTGAACCAATAACAACTAACCACCGTGATTTGTTGTAAAAATGTTGTAGACGTAGCATCTCTCAATCTAATTAGGACACTTAACAAAAAGTTATAATGAATTAATTAGTCCTTTATTGAACTTCCATTTCAAATATATTAACTATTTATAGTTGTTTGCAATTGTAAAGGTAAACTTAAAAATAACCACAATTAGATACATATGAATTGTTCATACTTGTAGATTTTAATTAGTTTAACTGGTAAAGTTTCTTGTCGTCGAATAAAAAATCTAAGGTTTTAACCTTGCCTACACCAAAAATCAATTAAGTGTCTTCACCTAATGACCATTGATTGAAATTCTATGGTATGTTAAAAAAACTAAAAAATAAATAAATTAAAAAAAAAAAAAAAAACTCTCAGACTTAAATTAATAATATTGATGTTCTTTTTTGATCAGTTGCCATTTGCCAACTCTATGCAGGTGTTTTAGAAATAACCATAATTAGATACATTTTACAACTTTAGTACTTAAATTTAATACTACTGATATTTCTTTTTGAATTTTTGTCACTTTCGAAAAAACCATTGCCAAGGATATTATTTAGTAAGCAAAAATTAGATAGTTTCTTGACCTATTTATATACTTAGTTTTACTTTTTATGTAATTTATTTATTATAACACACTGATTTTTTTTTTTAAATGTTTATTCTATTTTTCAAAGAAGTTATAAAATTCATTCATTATGAAAAGTTAATGAAATTTTTTTCAGAATGTGATACTTTATTTATTTATTTATTTATTTATAATTTATTAAGGTTTATACTTGTATGAATGAAATGAAAGTGGATTTACTTAGTCTTTACGGAGTTCATACTTCAATATATATTATATAAATACATTGTACCTTTAAAAAATCAAAATGAAATAGTAAAAGTCAGAATCAAGAAAGAAATTTGGACATGGTGGTATCCCCGACAAAGGGGACGTCAAGTGGGCCAAAACCTGGTTGCTGGGCCTAAAATGAAATTAACACCGGCCTAATTTTGAGGTCTAGCTGTGTGTGGGCCCAAAAGAGAACCCAACAAAGGGAAGCTAAACTAAACTCACCTGAGGTTGGGATGTACACTTCGGATATTTCATCATTTGTGTTTATGATTGTAGTTCTACATTCGTCAACGCGTTCGATGCATTTAATGCCTTTAGGTTTGGACTGGCATTGCTGGGCCCCAGCCCATTCCTTCAGCCCATGTGCCTCTGATTTTGACCCTGTAGATTTAGATATATATATATATATATATCCAATTATTTCATGCAATTTCAACATCCCATCCACTATTTTCTGACATTTTTTCTGGGCCCATCATTGGCTTAATTCAGCTGAAAGAATAGTTTACATACAAAGAAGTTTGAATGATTTGAAGGACATTAATAGTAAACAAAAAGGTTTCCCACTTTCTATAATCTTTCGGAGACAAAATAAGAAAGCCTTTAAAAAGGAGAGTAATAGGTTTCAACTAACATGAATTGTTTACATCTCTCGTGGAAGTGGAACCCAATGGATTTGTACTTGTCAGGAAAAACTAGTAGATATTATATTGTTAACCAAACCATTATTTGAGCATGTCAGATTAGGGAATGACATGGATTTGGACTATCTCTAAAATACTATAATGGAATAGGAAAAATAGTACAACTAAAAATGCTGTCGAGTTTAGGTTCTTGCTTATCAAAGGAACAAGCTATAGCTATAGTAAAGCACATGGGGTAGGGTAGTTGAGCCATATCAGTAGCTTAACAAAAGGAACAAGTTCCATTATGTCATTGCCGACAGCTTGCCATGTTAGAGTTGTGACGAAGAAATTGCGAAATAATGTGTGGTCCTAGAATCACTCGTAAAAATAGAATGCTTCGGATTGCGTGTATCATGGCTGGAAACTAAAACTGTCTGTGTGTGTCAAAACTTTGATCATCAAATCTCAATGCAAGATCCCAAGTGACTATAGAAGTACACATAAGCCTTTTGTCATTCCTGAACTCTTTGAATACACAAATAAATACCTTTCGCATATGCAATCACCTGGCCCATGGCAAAATGAATAGGGTGGAGGCAATGAACTATTCAAGTCCCGCACCCTCAACCTTCATTTGTTAGCCATTGTCTGCTACAGACTTTGGAAGAGCTCTAAAGTCTAAACAATTGGTCAGCCTCGCTTCAGCAGCAGTACAACTCTCAACTTTCAAATTGTCACTGTTTGCTGCTTTGTATTATTTGTTCATGTTCTTACCAACAAATTTCCTCTTTTTCGATCTCGACAGTCCCTTCTGCTTTTCTTCTCTCTTCCTCTTCCTTTGTTGGTTTTGAAATGACTTACCAACCAAGGAAGGTTGTTCCTTCAATGCAAAGCTCTTTGCGACATGCCCTAAATGAAGTTTCTTCACCATAAATATTCTTTTCAGCTCCCCGCGATGGGCAGTGTATGCACGGACCCAGGAGCAAAAAGCGTCCTTGGCCAGTTTCTTCATGCTTGGCTAAAGCATAGATGAGAAGGAAAAAAGTTAGATTTAGAATGCAACATAATAATATTAAAGATCAAATATGTAATCATCCAAATATACCACCCAAGTTGCGGGAATACATTATTATGGATCAATGTGCAAGATTATACCTGGGCCACAACAAATGATTCAAGTGCCTTCTGCAGAGCTAGAACCCAGGGATGTAAGTCTAAGGTGAGAAACTTCTTGACATGGCGCTTCTGATCATACAATGGGAAACTATCCAAGACTTTAAGGAGGGGATACTCAGTTAAAGACTCGCCATGTTTCTCCAAGTCTTTTAAATAGTCCATTTCAACTGGTTGCAGAAATAACAATGCCTCTCCTCGTTCGCCCAACCGAGCAGTTCTGCCAACCCTGCATCATGGATCAAAGAGAGGATTAAGCTTCCTATGGACCATTTATACAACACCAACAAGAAATACTGCATTGGCTGGATTACATATTTTAAAAACCCAGCCTGGGGAATCTCATGTACTCAGAAATAAAACTCTATGACAGTGAACACTAAATGTAACGTCAGATCAGAGAATAGTAATGCAGGAGTCCAATAAGAAGTGGGGAATATCCATTTGCTATATTTTTCAAATATGTTCAGATGATTATTTAGGATGCCGCTGTTCTGAGATGCTCAACCAGATGAAATGTTGTAACAAGCTCGCCACAAGCATTAATCTAATGTGAATAACATAAGCATATATAGAGTTAAATTATAGCATAATGTTTGCCAACTAATTTCCAAGTCAAAATTCATTGAATGGTCATCTTAGACTGCATACCATGATATAAACATAAGAAGTGTTGGTACCACTAAAAGTCACCCAGAGAGAAAATACTAAAGTTAAAATTAAAAAGAAAAGAAAAAAGAAAAAAAGAAAAGAAAAAGAAGCAGTTAGAACTTAGAAGCCTCTGATATACCTATGCACATATTCCGTAGCCTCCCCTGGAGAATCATATTGTATAATAAATTTAACTTTTGGAATATCCACGCCTCTAGCAATAACATCTGTGCATAAGAGAAGAGCTAATTTTTCTGTTTTAAAAGCCTGAAATGTGGTTCTTCTATCCTCCTGCTTCATATTCCCATGTAATCGAAAAGTTTTACTTCTAATGAACAATGGTCTTAGTTCTTCCTCTGGTTGTGTATTAGGGGAGAGTTTGAATTCACTTAGCAGAGAGTAGTGAAAATCCACTGCATCACATGTTGAAAAGAATACCACAATCTGTAGAATGAGTATGTGAGTGAACTTAGACAAATCAAACCATAAGAAGAATGTATTTACCATGAAATGAAAATAAACTTGTATAAACAATCTGGAAAGCACCAATGCACTTATCATCGAAAAAGTTCCTTAAAATGTTAGGAATGCGTAAGGATATGGCAATTTTTCTAAGAATGCATTTTATGAAAGTTGAAAAAATGTAATTGGCGCTCTGAGATTGGCTGGAAACTAGTCTTCTAACATAACATCATTCACAATCGGAAACTCTATAAATTTGAAAATAAGCCACCAAGATATTCAGACTACATGAATGGCATTAAATTCTTCAAGAAAAGTCAGCACATACTACATTTACTTAGAGCCTTGTATCCTAGTGGCATTGCCTATTCTCCTTTAAGAGTAGAGCCAGGGTTCAAATATCCCTTCCCTCATTGTTGTAACTATCGAATATATATATATATATATATATATATAAATCAAGGGCTTGGTCTAGTGGTTCCCAAGGTTTCAAAACTCCTAGCCAACATCTTGGGGCCACCCCCGAGGAATTCATCCCTGTAATTCCCTAGTGTGTGGGATGGGGGACTATATACACTCAGGGGAATGGTCAAGCTATCCAAGAGCTCTAGACACCCACGTAAGCAAAACGAAAAGAGTATTCACTTTTTGCTCTGTGGAAACTCCCTATAAGCAAAATAGACCAGACACAAGGATTCCATTTTAATTATGTATTCTATTCTTTCCTTTTCTTTTTTTGTGGGGAGGGTGGGGGGGGGGGGGGGGGGCGCAATATTATGCTGGAAAATTTTCATAAATCACAAATTACAGAATTACCAGACACTCCAGATCCTACAGTATTAGAAACATAAGTGAAAGAAGGATATACACAGCTATAGTTTAACATGTTATTAATCCTTTACACCCACCAAATCCAGTTTAAAGCAGTTTAGAGCATTACAAAAGATAAAGCCTCACATGATACAGAAAACAATGAAAGTCTAAAGTTCAACTGCGATCTTACCTTTTGGGAAGGTCCGCTCTCAAAAAGATGCTTTAGAATGGAAAGAAGTACAACTAGCCGTGAGCCACAGGGTACTGCATACAAATTCGATCAGAACCTTTATATACAAAGCTGTAAAGATTCACAAAATCAAGCTTTATATCAGCATATACCTTTCACATATCTCTGAACTAATTGAGATGGAACTCTAAAATCTGCAATTGAAGAGCTAATCAATTTATCAGGCTGTTCTAATTCATCATTCACATCAAATCCCAAAGATTCAAAATCTTCAGATGATAATGTAGGCTGTATCTTCTTGTCATCAAGGCCAATCATAACAGGATTCTCTAAACTAAGTTTGGCAAGATGATTTACTTTTTCATTTAAAGTAGCCGATAATAGCAAATTCTGTCTCTGAGGCTCAGAATTACATGAAACAGCACTCTCTTTGCCAGCAAACTGATTTGGCCTTGAACCCAATTGATCTAGTATTTCCTCTATTTCTTTCCCAAATCCTAATTCCAAAATCCTGTCAAGCACAGGGAGAGTTAATGACAGCATGATAGCGTGAAAAGAATACATCAGTGGAACAGTATTATATATATTATGGTATAAAAAAACATAGCAACTAGAGATTTTAGACTATACATATCAGCTTCGTCAAAGATTATCCATCGCATATTAGTGTGCAAAAATGATGATGTATTCTTTAAGTGATCCAAGAGGCGCCCAGGTGTAGCAACAAGAATAGATATGCCTGAAATGGACCAGGTGAAAATCCAACATATTATTAAGGGATGTGTTCAAATATATGACAAAAGAAATAAAAAATCGATATCAAAACTAGACATGATTCTGACCTTTGCGAAGCCTGGCTTTCTCCTTTGACCTGTTTTCACCACCCATTATATAACCCGGGACAATCCAATGAAAACGGTGCAATAACTTCTGTAAGATTTCATAAACCTGCATGCATAGCTCCCGCGTTGGGACAAGGACCAACGCTAGTACCAGGAGATAAACTAAAGCTAAGGAACCAAACGCACCCAAAAAAAAAAAAAAAATACAATGGCAATGACTGGAATGAATATATTCCTAACTGCTAAACATTTTCCAAAAACCAAACTGATAAATGAGAGAAAACCGTTAACGCCCCCCCCCCCCCAAAAAAAAAAAAAAAAAAAAATTCTAAATTCATTACAAAGATTTTCACTTTGGTATGATATAGTCAGAACTATCAACTAAAAACTCAAACTTTCATTTTAATAACCCCAAATAGAGTAATTTGTTTTGGTCTCCTATCCTTCTTTTCCCTCAGAACACAAAATGGAGGAGCTCAACAATTAAGCATACATTGCAAGATTAGAGAGTGGTGAGAATAAAGCTGACCCAGTAAAGAAAGACAGAGAAATGTACCGAAAGTTCCATCAGAACGCTGAATACGAGGTTGTTTTCCCTGCAAGTGATGAATGATTGGAGCCAAGTACGCAATAGTTTTTCCAGTACCAGTAGCAGCATTCACAAGTCTACAAAGTGCTTTAGTTAAAGAAACAATAACACCCCAATTCTCCAAATATTATATGAACCCAAAAAAACAAAACAATGTAAGAAGAGAAGCATACACATGACGGCCAGAGAGAATAACTGGAATGGCTTGGGCTTGTACCAACGTGGGAGCTTCGAAGCCCATCCTGTCTGTTTTTACAATATACTAACAATTAACAAGCCGTGTGTTTTGCGATTACTAAGACAACAAAAAGGTTCATTTTGCTTTTGGGGTACAATTTCTTGCTTGCTTGCTTGGTTCTATGTATGTAATTTATTTGTGTCAGACAAGGTACGAGAAGAGAGAGACACAAACCTCGGAGCTGGTCGCATAAGGAGGAGTGGAGACCGAGGCTGGAGAAAGAGCATGATGCGAAAATCTCGTTGTTGTTGGTGTTCTTCTTAGTCTCTGCGTCTTTTGTTTTTGTGGGGTTTTCGCTTCTCTTCTTCGTTGTCGCCATGACTACTGAGAATTGAGAAGGGTTCAATGGTGAGAGTGAGAATGGCGTAGGTAGGGTTGGGTTCTATTGTGGGGTTAATTTTCCTGGGCTTCCAAGCCCATTAACACCTTTACTTTTTTCTTTTCTTTTTTTCTTTTTTCTTTTTGAAATGTACACCTTTACTTTGTTGAAAAAAAAAAAAAAAAAAAAAAAAAAGCCCATTCAATTATCAACTATGAAATTAAGAATTTTGGTTCTAAAAAAATCAGAATTTTTATTTAATTTTTTAAAATATTAATTAAAAATATTTTACATAGATAGAAGGAGTGATGGTTGTAAGAGTTTTGAGGGAAAATGAATATTTTAGGGATGATACAAAAAATTCATTGAGGAAAAAAAATGAATATATAAATTAATTATATGTTCATAAAATGTAAGATAGCAAGGCATTTTCCTATTCTTTTTTTTTATAGAAAGTTTCAACTTATAGGATCTATTCTTGATGATAGCTCTTTATTATCAAACCAAAACACCAATTGATTTTTAGCTCTTATTCAATCATCAGATATTTTACCATTTGAGCTAACTAGATCCACAATATTTGTTTTAATTTATTGTTTATAATGAGTTACTATAAATTTAGGTATATTATACAAATATCCTTTGATTATTTGTTTTTGATGGATTTATTTCTTTTGGGTGTATACATTATTCGAATATGTTTATTCAATGACAAGTATATCAAATGAACCAAGTGCTCGTCCTGAAAATACAATTTTTTCTAAGGTTTTTATTAATAGGGTGTTGTAACACTTGTTTTGAAGACTTCAAAGAGGACCTACTTACATTTAAAATATAAAAATGTATAGATTTAAATTTAATTAAGGTTAAAAATGGCTACATTGGATAGAAAAAGTTTATCTGCTGCTTGAGAGCTCAGTTTGTACTTCTGCCCTCTCTTGCACTGTAGAATTGATTGTTCCCTTCATCTGAAGGTACTGTTAGGTTCCCTGGAATACCAAGTGTATTCCTCAGCTTGCGGTTGGTTTTTTTTTTTGTTTTTTAGGGGTTTGGGAAATAGATTTCAAGGAAATAAACAGGGCCTTCAGCCAATCTCTATGGAGGACTTGCACAATTTTGGACACGCCTTTCCCTATCTGAGAGAGAAGGGCCAGGATGTTGCCTTACACCAAAGGAGAGTGTCAAAACCTTCTCCATTGCAGCAAATTTTCTTACCAAAAGAGCTCTAAATGCTGAAATGATTGCTAGAACTTTTACACCTTTGTGGCGAGCAAGAAGGGGCTTCAAAATTCAACATATTGGTGGTCATAAGATTTTGTTTTCTTTCGAAGACAAAGAGGATGTAGACAGAATTATGGGTAGCGAGCTGTGGAGTTTCGATAAGCACTTGGTTGTTATGCAGCGCTGTGACAATGATCGACCACTCGAGGATATCAAGTATGATAGGACTACCTTTTGGGTACAAGTCCATGGACTCCCAATGAGGTATATGACCATTGAGGCGGCGGAAAAAATATGCGAAGTGATGGGTGAAGTTATCAAGTAGTCTAATTCAAAGGTTTACGATAGGGGCAACTTTATTCGTGTAAAAGTATCAGTAGATATCACAATGCCTTTATGCAGAGGTCGACTTATCTCATTGAAAGATGACAAGCAAGTATGGGTCTCATTCAAATACGAAAGATTGCCAAACATCTGTTATTGGTGTGGCTGACTTACTCACGACGATAGGGACTATGAGATTTGGATTGAAAGCAAAGGGACTCTAAGGAATGATCAAAAGGAGTTCGGATCCAGCTTACGTGCTTCCCCATTTATGTTCTCCAAAAAACATACTATTATGGTGCCAGATTACTACTCTACAAGGAAGATGAACATGAAAGCCAGACATGCATCTCAACTGATGGAAGAGGAGCCACCATTCCCGCAGAACCAGTCCGAACCGAAGCGTGACCCAAACGGCACTGAACGTTACATGCAAGGAGCTGATAAGCAATCAATGTGTAACAGCCAAAATGGAATGAATCCCATTGATTATGCATGTCTGTTATCTTCGCTGCCTTTAAATCCCGATTTAAATGGGATGTCCAGCTGTCCAAATGGGATTGAACTGGACTTAAAGAAGGTGGATGAAGAGTCACAAAAGTCAGAGGAGTTAGGAAAGGGTCTGGATACACTTGGGGTCTCTAAGCCACGTGACATTCCAAGTGAAACAAGTCCAAGTCAACCAAATGAAGCATCGCCTCCTCACGTGCCTGATAGGGTTTCAAAAAATATTGTGTAGGGGTGTGTTCTTCCTTCTTGGACACGCAGAAGTAGGCTACCAACACTAACTAAAATCCCACCTACTTAATTTACCACAGGAAAGAAAAGACAACCTTGGACTTCAGATGATTTCTCAAAATTTCCTTTTAAGCAATTCCAGGCTTCTCAGAAAGACGATGGAGTTTTATTTATATTGGCGGAGGCTGATCATCAGCCCTACTAGAAGCAATGAGTTGCTTGGTATGGAATTGTTGTGGGCTTGGGAACCTACGTACAAGAAGAAAGCTTGTGGAAATCACACGGGCAAAAGATCCTTATGTAGTGTTTTTGGCCGAGATACTTGCAAATGATGCGAGATTGGAAATTGTACAAAGAAGTATTGAGCATGATCATTGATGGGTGGTCCCAAGGGTAGGTATAGGTGGTGGATTGGCTTTATTTTGGAAGTCTTCGATCAATCTGACAGTAGTGGGATCTTCAAAGTATTATATTGATGCAGTCATCGATAAGGATTCAAATAATGAATGGCATTTGACGAGTTTTTATGGTTAACCCAAGACAACAAGAAGAATTGAAGCATGAGATCAACTTAGGTATCTCAACTCTCAATCTAATACTCCATGGTTATGCATTAGGGATTTTAATGAGATCATTAGACAAGATCAGAAGGTGGGAGGTGGAATTAGGCCTCACAATCAAATGCAATTTTTTAGAGAAGTAATTGATGAATGTGGATTTATGGATTTGGGATATGTAGGTCCTAAATTCACATGGGCTAGGCACTTTGAGAATGGAAGCTCAATATGGGAAAGACTAGATAGAGGATTAGCCATAAATAGTTGGCTCTTAAAATTTCCTGTCACGAAGGTTCACCATTTACATTGTCACTCATTAGATCATATCCCTCTCCACATTATCTTTTCGGGTTTGGATCCTCACAAAAGAAAGAAGTTGTTTCGGTTTGAGGAAATGTGGCTATCCAATCCGAGTTGTAATGAGATTGTTGAAGCCGTGTGGCATAATTCTAGTGTCACCGAATCTAATGAGGGAATTTTACAAAGAGTAGAAAAGTGTGGTAGGGATTTAAGTTGGTGGAATAGGAATGTATTTGGGAATGTGTGGAGGGAATTGGAAAAATTGAGGATTTTACTCCTCAAGGCCGAAGGTGAGGCTGTCCTAAGTGGGGATAATGCTCGGGTTAGGCAGTTGAAGAAAGGGATTGAAGTATTAAGGGATAGGGAGGCAACTATGTGGGCCTAAAGGTCGAGGCTACTATGGGCAAGGCAAGAGGATAAAAATACAAAATATTTCCAGAGTTGTGCAATGAAGAGGTATAGGAAAAATTTAATTGAGGGAGTTAGAGATGGAGAAGGTTTATGGAGAGATCACGTGGAGGAGATAGCATCGGTTTTTGTAGGTTACTACAACACACTTTTTTCTTCATCGAAACATAATGGGTTTTCAAGGGTGTTGAAGTATGTACCAACTGTGATTACGGATGAGATGAATTCTTCACTAAGCCGTGCCTTTGAAGCAAGTGAAGTTCATGTAGCTTTGCAACAAATGACTCCTCTAAAAGCTCCTGGGTCAGATGGAAAATGCCCCTTATTTTATCAACACTTTTGGGGCACAGTCAACCATGATGTCACCTCCTCCATTTTGACGTGGTTAAATTAAGGTACTCTACCAACTCCCCTAAACCATACTTTTATTACACTTATCCCAAAGATTAATTCCCCCGAGCATGTTCACCAATACTGCCCCATAAGCCTTTGCAATGTGTTGTATAAAATCTTTTCCAAAGTTTTAGCCAACCGTTTGAAGAAAATACTACCCTTCATCATTACAGAACACCAATCTACTTTTACTAAGGATAGATTAATTTTTGATAACATTATGGTGGCATTTGAGACTTTACATTGCTTGCAAAGATATAATTCTGGTAGCCATAGCTATATGGCCATAAAACTAGATATGAGTAAGGCCTATGATCGTGTAGAATGGCCTTTTCTTGAAGGAATCATGAGGAAGATGGGTTTTAATGAAGGGTGGATTAATCTTATTATGGTGTATGTAAGAACAGTTTCCTACTCAGTATTGGTGAATGGAGATCCTAGTGGTTTGATTCACCTAACAGGGGGTATAAGGCAAGGAGACCCATTATCTCCATTCCTGTTTTTACTTTGCACTAAGGGGTTGAATGGGATGATTAAAAAAGTGGAGAGGGATGGGGATATCCAAGGGTTTTCCCTATGTAAGAGAGGCCCAAAACTAACACATTTGCTTTTTGCAGATGATTGTCTTCTCTTTTGCAGGGCAACCATGGATGAGTGTGGGAAGGTGTTAGATATTTTGAATGATTATGAGGAGGCCTCGGGACAAAAAATAAACAAAAATAAAACAACCTTTTTCTTTAGCAAAGCAATTGATGCTGCAATAAAGAACAATATCAAAGAAGCTTGGGGAGTTCCGGAAATTATGCAATATGAGAAATATTTGGGTCTACCTTCATTTGTTGGGAAAGGGAAAAAAGCAAGCTTCAATTATATTAAGGAGAGGGTATAGAGAAAAATCCAAGGATGGGAAGGGAAGCTACTTTCACAAGCGGGTAGGGAAGTGTTGATAAAATCAGTTATCCAAGCCATTCCAACATACACTATGGGATGTTTTAAAATTCCATTGGGTCTATGCAATGAGCTTGAAGCTATGATAAAAAAGTTTTGGTGGGGACAACGAGGTGACCGGATAAAAATCCATTGGGTAAAATGGAAAGACTTGACTAAATCAAAAGCAGTGGGTGGTATGGGTTTTAGAGATCTTGCCATGTTCAATGACTCACTATTAGCAAAGCAAGCTTGGTGGCTTTTGCACGACCAAAACACTCTCTTCTACAAGGTTTTCAAGGCACGGTTTTTTCCAAACACAACGATCATAGAGGCCAAGGATTCAAGATTGGGTTCTTATGCATGGAGGAGTATACTCATAGGGAGGGATGTTGTTCAAAGGAGTGTGAGGTGGAGGGTTGGCAATGGGGAAAAAATAAGAATTTGGCAGGATCATTGGCTGCCAAAAAAGCATCCTCCCCTTTTATCCGAATGTCCAATAGCATATTTTGAAGACTCTATTGTGGATATTCTTATTGATCCACATACTAGACAGTGGAATGTAGAGATGGTGGAGGGGTTATTTCATAAGGAAGAGGCGGAGGTAATCAAGCAAATTCCACTAAGCCAACTTGCGTCTGAAGACATCTTGTATTGGCCCTATTCAAACAATGGTATGTACAACTACAAGTCCAGTTATAAGTTCTTAAAAATGGAGGAAGAGCTAATGGACAAAGTACATGAATCGTTGACAGATGGAGACACAAGGTTTGGAAGCAAATATGGTACATGAGTGTACCACAAAAGGTGAAGACATTGCTATGGTGGGCTTTCTGTGAAGCCATGCCAACAAAACACTCTCTGTTTCGGCGCAAAATTACAGAGGATGATTTATGTGTGAGATGCCGAGCTTCAACAGAAAATTCCCTACATGTTGTGGTCATGTCCTGAGCTTGATTTGGTGTGGGCAGAACCAGAATTGTGGAGTTTCCGAGGTGAAGGAAGTTCAGTTCTTAGACTTCAAAGAACTTTTATCATGGATAATCAAGAACACCCAGCAACTGGAGTTATTTGCAGTCACGGTTTGGTCCATATGGAACCAAGGAAATCGAGTTCGGCTTAACCAACCCGCAGATGCCATCCATCAAATCGCTCACCTCTCCAGAAATTGGTTAGCTGAATTCCACGCAAGACAGGTCAACCATGGTTCAATACTGAATCACACTCAGCCAATGAGGTGTAGATGGAAGCCACCCCCATTAGGTTGCTTTAAAATTAACTTTGATGGGGCGATCTTCCCAAAGGAGAAAAAATTTGGTATAGGAGTAGTCATTAGAGATAACAGAGGTCTAGTAATCGCATCGTGTTCGAAGGTAGTGCATCAAGTGCTAGGCAGTTCTAACATCGAAGCAATGGCTGCAGCGTGGGCTTTATCTTTCGCATCAAACTTGGGTGTGAGGCAGGTTGTGTTAGAAGATGACTCCATGGCAGTTATTACAGGTTTAAGGGAGGTTGAGAAGGTATTGGTGCCATGTGGACTACTATTGGAGGATGCAAAGATTTTGTCTCAACAATTGGATGAGCTGCTTTACTCTCATACAAAGAGGGAAGGCAACAGTTTAGCGCATAGTCTGGCTAGATATGCAGTAGGCATTCCAGATTTTCGAGTTTGGATGGAGGATGTTCCATCGCAGTTCTATTCTGTATTCCAGATTGATTTATCGGGTTTTTCATAATAAAATACATAGACGTGTTTTCCCTATAAAAAAAAAAAAGGGCTAAAAATGGCTGAAGTCCTTACAAAATTAACTTGAATGTATTCTTAAATTCTATGTTATTAACTTGAATGTATTCTTAAATTCTATTTTCAATATATATATTTTGTTAATATTACTTTTTCGATAATTGGACAATTGGACATTTAGGTGGGAAACACAAAAACCCACTCACCCATTTTTTGTTAATATTACTTTTTCGATTTTATTTTTCAGAAAAAAAAAAAAAAAAAAAAAAAAAAAAAAAAACCTTGAAAAACTTAACTATAATTGGACAATTGGACAATTAGGTGGGAAACACAAAAACCCACTCACCCAGTACTACAAGTTCTCTAGTCTCAAAACATAAAAATACTAAAAATATTCCGGTCGGAAAAAAAACTCATCTCAACTGTCTTTCTCATTTCATTTCCCTCTGCTAGTGCTCGTCTACACGCTTTCCAAGCTTTGAAAACCTTCATCCAAAAATCCCAAAAAGCAAATCAATCAGGTAAAATCTTTTCCACACTTTCTCTTTTCCTTAAAATTCTATCTAGTATTAGTCATAGCCTAACTATTTCTATAAAAAAATTAGTATTTTGAATAGTTAAAGTGAAAGAAGAAATGGGATCTGGAAACGAGGTTGTGGAAATCGATAGCTTGGAGAGAGGTTTGTTGTTGTCAACTCCTACTAGTTCTCAGATTCATGTGGGAGCCGAAGCCGAAGCTGAAGAGGAAACGGTGTTGTACGCGGCGTCGTTTGAGGAGATGGAAGAGAATTACGTGAAGTACCAGACGGCTCAGTGGGTTCTGTACTCGGTGCTTATGATACTGGCTTGGGGAATCGGATTGTTCATGCTTCTTTATGTTCCAGTTCGCAGATACATACTCCGCAAAGACATTCGCTCCAGAAAGCTCTTTCTCACTCCGAATTCCATTGTTTACAAGGTAATTTCACAACCCCGTGTCTTGCTTTTTTTTTTTTTTTTTTTTTTTAAATTGTTGGGATCATTGCAAATTAATTAATGTTAGCAAAAGGAGCTTCATAGGAGAATTGGGTCATCTAAATTAAGAGTATTTTAAGTGAATCATGATTGGTTGAATTGTCATGTAATGGATAAATGGAATTTTTCTCCAAACTGCTTTTTTCATTGGGAGGAGCTTATTTTCATTGGTATTTTGGGCTTGAAAAATAAACTGGGTAAAAGTATAATTGTACCTATAAAATGTAAAAGCTTTAAAAAAAATTGCACATAAGCTGAATAAACTGGAAAAAAAGCTCTAGCGAACAAGGTTTTATTGGGTATCACTTGTCAAAGTTGTTGTGCTGAGTTCTTTTGATGAACTTTTGAGTAGTTCATCGTTTTTTTTATTGGATGTGCCAACATGTTGGTCTTTGTTTGTCAAACGAAGTTAGTAATTCATGAATTGTTCATTCTTCTCGGGTGGAATTAAGGTAATGGTTTTGATGCTATTTGGACTCAAGAATGAATGATCCCAGTGGATAATACTTTGTTTTCTCTAGCTTAGATTACGAGGCGAGTGCCATTTCCGTGCTTCGGAGTGTTGAATGCCAATGTATTGACCTTTGTTTGTCAAATATAGAGTTAGTGACTTGTGAATTGATCATTCTTCTCAGGTGGAATTAAGATAATAGTTTTGATGCTATTTGGAATCAAGAATGAATGATTCAAGTGGATAATACTTTGTTTTCTCTAGCTTAGGTTACGAAGCCAGTGCCATTTCCATGCTTTGGAGTGTTGAAGAAAGAGAAGCATGTCTTGTTGCCTTCAGTTTCTGACCTTGTAATTGAACAAGGTAAAGTGTTTGCATTGTTCTTTTGCATTATTCCATAACTTATTAATATTCTTTTGCTGACTGTTTCTATCAGTCAAGCTCTTTAAGTAGGATTATGTAATGGCTAATTGCTATGTAGTTGCCCAAAACAAAAACAAGTAATGATCGATGAGGACTGATTTTCCAGCTCAAGGTTGAGTGTACATCGGAATAATTGAAGTACAAGAGCTTTACATTTTGTAGCCTTATAAAGCTTACATTTTGTTGACTTTGACCTAGTAGTTGTTAAAATTGGGTCTGATAGAACCTGGATGCTCAAGTAAAAAGTCCACTGTTAATTATGTTTTTAAATTTCAAATTTTTGTTTTGCCCAAAACTCCATCAAAAGTCTGATTCCTAAATTTGAACAAAAATGTATAATTGCAACTACATACAATATGTGGATACATATTTCAATTTTTAACTGTATGGTCTCCCATTAACTCAATCCTAGTAATATTTAGGGTTCTTTTTTGTTATTTTCAGGATATATGCAATCCCTCTTTGGTGTCTACTCTCTTAGAATTGAAAATGTTGGTGTAAGAAGGCCCCCGAGTGATGATGTTCAAATACAGGGTATTGCAAATCCACGTGCTTTCAGGAAGGTAGTCTTTATTTCAAATCTCATTTGTCTGGTGACTTCTGGTTGATAGATTTGAATTCCTTTATATCCTTTGATGCACTTTTCAGGCTGTTCTAATGCGTCTTGCAAATATGAGAAGTGAGGGTTTCTCTCGACAAGTTTCCACAATTGAAGATGTTCCAAATTTTAGAGTAAGTCACTCATTGTATTCTTGGTTCTGCCAACATACTATTAGAAAAGCATTAACCAGTGTCGTCTTTAATTCTATTCTGGTTAATATGTTCAATTATGTTACTTTTGTTATTCTTGGATGGGACAAGGTGTGTGCACCTTTGAAAAACGGTGGGTTAGGAGTAAGAAAATTAACTACTTTTGACAAAGCCTTACTAGGAAAGTGGTTATGGCGGTATGGGATTGAGGAGACAAGGCTTTGGAGAAGGGTTGTAGCTCTCAAGTTTGGGGAAGAATGGGGCGGATGGACTTCCAAGCTAGGTAGAGGGGTTCATGGGAGTGGCTTGTGGAGAAGTATCCGTATGGGATGGGAGGATTTTAGCAAGAATATTCGCTTTGAGGTAGGGGTGGGAGATAGAGTGAAGCTTCATTTTTCCTTGGAAAGGTGTTTGGAAGGTTAAGGCTCCGCGGCGTGTTTCCTTCTTTGTGTGGACTGCTATATGGGATAGGATCCTTACAGGTGACAATTTGAGGGGTAGAGGGATGGATTTTGTCGACCGGTGTATCTTGTGCCGTAGTAATGGGGAGACGGTGGATCATTTGTTACTACATTGTGGTAAGGTTTATCGGTTGTGGAGTTTGGTGTTTAGATCTTTTGGGTTTTCTGGTTCTTGCCAAGATCAGTTGCAGATACTCTATTTGGTTGGTGGAATTGGCCTGGAAAGCATTTGTCTAGCATTTGGAATTTAACTCCTTTATGCTTGATGTGGTGTCTTTGGAGGGAGCGAAATAGGAGGACATTTGAGGACATGGAGAGTTTGGATGACCAGTTTTTGACTTTTTTCAGTGGCTCTTTGTTTGACTGGTCTAGGGTTTGGGGACTCACCTCTAGTGATTCTTTCCCTATGTTCCTTAGCTCTCTCCTGTGTATTTAGTATCTTTTCCTTTCTTTTTCTTTTTCCTCTTCCTTTTCCCTTTGTATTTTTCTCTCTGCCTTATGTTTTTCTGCATAAGGTAGTTTTCTTCAATATATATCTTTTTATTTATCAAAAAAAAAAAAAGATTATGGCATTTTAGTAATGAACCAGAAACACTGTAGGGAAATAAAAAGGCTAACTAAGCCCTCTTATTGATTGTACTTTTTGAACTTTGTCTTCTTGAAGTCCCTTCTCTCACCTCCTGTTTCCTTATGTTATGTCCCACTTTTGTCAACAGCTGGTTTCCCCATCAAAATCTCTCAGGCATGATTCCATTCCACAATCTGGGGACCTAATACTACTACAAAAACTAGAGGAGATTGGAAGTTCTGTGAAGGTAGAAAACTAATGCAAAGATTATTCACGCTATAAGTTGGCTATGCTTTTTTTTCTTATCATATGTATATGTGTCTCGTATCTACTGCAGAGAGTTCAAACTTTAATTGAGGAGCAACAGTGTCAAACATCAGAACCTGTAGATTGAGGTATGTGGACTCATAATGCACACTAAAATGACTATTACTGGCTTGTGGAAAATGCTTTATTGTACAGTTCTTTTACACACAGATGCTGAAGCCTTTTAATAATGAACTTAATGAACATGTATGTCGCATCAACTCTAGTCTACCAAGAGTAACTGATGGTGAACTTCTAAATGCATCACAATTTCGCAAATCCTAGTTTCTTGCATCTGCTTTAACTCACCTTTCATAGCTGGGGCATTCCAATGAATGGACAGTCTCTAGGATTGGTAATCCATGCAGTGCACAGTTTTCAGAACCCTAAGCATCCAACATGTGTGTTTTGTGTGTGTGAGTGTCTGTTTTTAATAAGTTATATTCACGTGGGTAGTGGGCTTTGACTAACATTGTCTGTTGACTGAGTGGTTCATCCTGATGCTTTGGAAAATGAAATTTGGCTAGTAAATAAAAGATTTAGCAGCTTCGGCAAGCTAAGTTTATGCAACACTAGGTTTTGGCTGTTCAGATTCTGATGTTATAGAGGTATATATTTGCAGTTTTAGTATTGTGCACCTTGACAAAAAGAAAAGGTATAAAATACCCAGTACTCCATTACCTTTGTTTACACACTGTAGCGATGTGCATTATTCTTATCATGTTTCTTGAATGCATTCTCATAATTGTTTTATTTTTTGCTTTTGTTAATTTGTTATGTTGGCATACCAGCTGTTAATCCAAAATGGGAAACATTAGAAAACCAAAGTCCGAAGTTGACATAGTTCTTGATCTGCAATGCAGGCTAGCTACAAAGTTATACATATTATCGTATCGTGCCTTTTAAACTGAGAACCAACTTTTGGTATTTACTGTCTGAGCTGCCATTTTAAGGAGTGATATTTAAGATACTACAGAGCTAAATTACAATTGAATTCTATTTGTTTCCATGTGTATGTTGGTGGGCAAGGTGTGCAATTGTTGGTCATTTCATTTAGTTTGTAAAAAAACATGTGACAGGCAGAAAAGTTTACGTTTTCCATGTATACATCTTGATTATCCCTCTCCAGTCTCTATGTTCTGTTGTTATAAGGTGTAACTAATTCTTTGTATCATGTATACTTGTTACAAACCCCTGTAGATTGTCTTCAACTTTTCATGTCTGATTTTGATGTTCTGTATTTTGTTGCATTCAATTCTACCGATCGAAAGGAATGTTGCAGCAATTATTTTTCTAGCTCGTGTTCAGTTAGTTTTCCAAAGATATAATAAGCTTGCCTTCATTACTAAAGATATTCTACAATCTCATCTCTCGTATTGTGAAGTGATAATTAAAGTATCATCGTTGTTTAGCATCCAAATAAATCAGAAAGGTACGTGAATGTTGAAGCACCTAGCCTCTGTAATGTCAAGAGTTTTTACGCGTATGTGATTTTTCTTGCCAATTTTACAACTTGGAGTGGTGGCACTGTATTATATTATACTAGCATTGGAACCTACTTATTTGTAAATAAAATAATTTTATAAAATCTTAAATTGATTAAGAAACTACAACATTGCATGATTTGAACAAAGGAGAAGAGAAAAAGAAATAGAAGAAGAGCTCATACCTTTACTCAGCTTTAAAAAGAAGAAGAAGGAAAAAAAAAAATATATATATATATATATATATTTATATTTATTGAAGTTTACACTACTTTTATAGTGTTTAAAAGTTTGAATTTGTGCTAAAACACAAGAGTTTGTTTAGATCCCAAATTTTAAATTACGGCTAGATTGTTTTTATTCTAATTTATCTAAGTGCAGAATAAGAGTAAATAAAGTGCAATTACCGCCGGATCTACTCTAGTGAATACACATAAGCAATAAACAATAAAAATAAAACACAAGAGTAAGGGAAGAGAGATTCAACCACAAGATAATACCAAGACGTGTTATTGAAGAGAAAATCGAAGAATTTGGCGAAAAAATCTCTCCGCAATCCTCCAAATCGAAATCAATCTACTAAAGAATAAAGTTGAAGTACACGAATAACAAAAGACCCTCTAAGTCTAGTGTATCTCATGTACTTGAGCCCTCCAAACTCCTACTACTAACTGATTTTTTGGAGCCTTGTCTTCTCTAACTCTCTGGATTTCGCAATATGCTCGATTGCATCCGCCAAACCTCACCGGCTTCTTTTTACAAATCTCCAAAACTTCTCAAGTTTGAAAACACTCTACACTCTGAAAATGTGTGGGTTGTATTTGGGTACAAATCTCCTCTCAAGATATGACAATGGGAGAGGGAAGGATAAAAGACTACAATGATTTCTCACTAAGGATGAGTAGCTCTATCTCTAAAAGATGGGTGAGTTGTGTTGTAGAAAACCTATTTAGGGTTTTTCTCTCTGAATGGCCTCCTATACTTTTGTGGGTAATGAGGGTATACATAGTATGGGTGAAGGGTAAGAAAGTCACACTTAAAATCCTCCAAGCAGAGAGTCTCGCATGTATCTCGCATGCTGGCCCTTTTCACGAGATACTCAAGAAACTGACAACCTGGCACAACTCTTCAACTTCCCGCATATGCTTCTTATGTGGCCCTTTCGTGGGTAGGCTTCTTGTGAGACACTCACGAAATCTACTTGTTCATCCAATACATGCTCGATTTTTCACTAACTTAATAGTAAACCCAATACAATAAAATCCTACAAAATATAAGGAACAAAATTAAAGTAATTACAATACTTTTTGTCATGAAATAAAGTCAACATAAAATATAGTTGTAAATCACAACTTTACAATCTCCCCATTTGGCTATTCCGTGACAAAACACCCTATAACAGACTCTAGACTTAAACGTGAATTTGGGAACAATAGCTAAACTCACTCACTCCTAAATCTAAAACTTGTGATGAACTTGGAACAAAATACTTGTAACCTAAAACACTTGCACAAAACGCATTAGACTCTCAAGGTAAATTAAGTAATAAAATTATAAGTATAATGTAATAAGTATAAAGCGATTAAGTAAACATATTGTGAAACATATAAGCAACTTGATCAAACACAAAATAGTCATATAGAAATAACTACAATGATCATATAGCAAAGCAAATAATCATCCGAACATGCAACCAAAAAAGCACAATAATATAAGGATGTATGCATGTCCAACACACTTAAAAGCACCATAAAGCAAACAAGAAAACAAGCATGATATAAAACACAAAACATAAGGAAGTATGTATGTCCAACACATAAGCATGATGCGATGAAAGTAACAAAGCATAGATACTAAATATAACTCAAAGCACCATAAAGCAAACAAGAAAACAAGCATAATATAAAACAAAACACAAGGTTTTCTTATAAAAGATGTCTTTCCCCCCTTGGTATATGCATCTCCACTATGGCTTTCTCCCCCTATGAATGTGCACGAGATAGAATTTCTCCTCTTGAGAATGTGCACATGAGTTATATAGAAATGACGAAACACTTAAGTATACTCTCTAGTATACTCTCCCCTTTTTTGTCACGAATAAACAAATTAATCAAGAGGAAGGAGGGAAAGAAAAGAAGATGTGAACAAGGGTAATGATGCATGAGGGGTGCAAGATGAATGAGAAAATGAAACTCAAACAAAAGACAAAAACATTTTAAAAAATGCTATGAAGCATAAAGTAAACATGACATGCTAAGGATAATAGAATAAGGTATAGACCAAGGCATGACAAGGATACAAGAACATGCTATATGTATTAAAAAGTCTAAAGAGACTTAATTAGCATGAGTGAATGCAAAACATGTGGATTGATAGAGTATGTGCATCAATGGTGCATCTAGTGTGCATGTGAGATGTATGACCAATGCATGAGCAGGCACTCATGGGGCAAAGTGTGTAAACCACACAACCAATGATCAAAACATGATAAACATGAATAATTAAGGTGATCCCCAAAAATTGGTACTCGTTGGAGTAAAAAATAACGAGAAAATATCATTTAGACATTTTATCAAACACTTAGAGTGCACACACTACACATATAGGTTAAACAATGTATGAACATATGAGAATCTTGCCTAAATTTATGTTATTTTTGCTATAAGGGGCCAACATCCAAAGCAAATAATCATTTAAAACAAAACCCAATAAAAAAAATTGACAAAAATTAAGTTTTCCAACCCCCATTTGAGAAATTCTCAACTATGAACATAAAACCCCTAAAAACATAATCTAAGGATCAAAATTAATAAAAAGAGTTAAAGATTACCTTAGAGATGTTAATGAAATGTTAAACAGTTGAATTTAGTTGGGTTTTGATGTAGAAACATAAAAAAATGGGTTTGGGAGAAGATGGGAGAAGTTTAAAACAAATGTCCTACGAAATACCCTTTAAAAAGCTAATCTGGAAATTTTCGCTAATAACAGAGAATTTTTGCGGGTAACTCATTGGTAAACCCTTCTTGCGAAACACTCTGTCCAAACTTCGTGACTGAGCTTACTTGCGAAATGACTCATGAAAACACCCAGAAAACATGTTTTTCACACAAAATCAACTTGAAAAATTTTGAAAAACATGGGTGATACAAATCACTTTCAAAAGAAAATAAAAAGAACAAATTTTCTTTTGATTTGATCCACATATGGTTGAGCACACACACATTAAATTTGAATATGTACAAACACACAAATGAAATAGGTATTCATTGAACATTAAACTTGTGTGTTGTGTGTGTGAATCAAGTACGAACTAGTCCATAGTCTAGTATGAAGTTTCAATGATCAATTCAATCAAGTCATACATAACTAGTACGAGTAAAGTGACTTATCTCATTTGTAGAAATGAACATATATGACCCTTTACTAATGTGTTTACAATTAATTAAAAGCTTTTCATTTGACTTCCATTTTTTTCATACTTTTGATCAAATACAACTCAAATTTTTGAGAAGCGATGCCATAAACATTTTGATAGAACTTTGACAATTGAGCCTTTGGCTTAGGTACCATACATTTTAATACATATTTGCTCCACATTTTCCTAGTCAAATTAGTTTTCAAAGCAAGACTTTTTCAGCTCTTTTCTCCCTTTTAGAGATGGACATTTGTAGAGCTCTTTGAAAAAGGAAAAGAATTGTGTGAGGAGATATATAGGCACAAGTCTACACATATATCAAGATCAAGCAAGACTATTGACCAATCATTCATGACAAGTTTGAAGATCTATTTACAACAATCAAAATGTAGATTTCTAGATTTCTAGATGTCGTTCATGATTAACCTTATAAATTTGGAGATAAATTATTAATGTTTGAGTTTGAGTTTAAGTTGGACTTGCTAGAGAGATAGAGTTTCATTCCTTATTAAGTTTTGATTAAACAAAAATAATTTTGTTTTAAAAAAATGATAATGATGAGTTTAGAAAAAATGTTAATGATGAGTTTGAGTTTGAGTTTGAGTTTAAGTTAGACTTGTTAGAGAGATAGAGTTTCACTCATTGTTAAGTTCGGACTAAACAAAAATAATTTTATTTAAAAGAAAATGATAATGATGTGGCAAGCTCTGGAGTGGTCAATAAAAATTCAAGGCTTCAGTTATATATATATATATATATATATATATAGGAGCTTGGAATGCCATCTAGCAATCATAGTATGATGGAGAAAAGCGATATTTTGACTAACTTCTATTAAAACAAGATATTCTTGACCTTTTGCTTTCATTAGCTTTCTTCCTGGGACAATAAGTTTAGCCATTCTTATCTCAAATGAGTCTGGTAGGATTGTTCTTCTTCAAACAAAGGAACAAACTCTTCTTTATGATCCAACTCCCCCTTTAAAATGGTCTTGAGCCCTAGCACCACCCTTATTATATGTGAAAATTTCTCTAGAATCCTGAGGTTCTATCTTACACTCACCCCCTATCCTACTATAATGATGAGTTTTAAAAAAATGATAATGATGAGTTTGAATTTAAGTTGGACTTGTTAGAGAGATAGAGTTTCAATCCTTGTTAAGTTTGGACTAAACAAAAATAATTTTATTTAAAAAAAAAAATAATGATGTGGCGAGCTCTAGAGATGTCAATAAAAAGTCAAGGCTTCGGTTATATATATATATACTAGTCGCTAACCCGTGCGATGCACGGGAAAGTTATTGGGTATGAAGGTTTAACATTCTGAATTATTTAATAAATGTATGAAAGACAAATTTAAAAAACAAATTATTCAATATTTCTAATTAATCATGATGAACCACAACAATAGCAAATATGTTAACCCATCCAACAACAAAACTACAACTCATAAGCTTAAATTATATCCAAACACAAACAAACAAACAAACAAAAAGTCTCATATTAATACAAAGAGAGAAACAAAACAAAAGGCTAAATGTAAATTAAAATTATAAAACATTAATAGTGGTCGTTGTAAACCACAAAACATATACACGGCTATTTACAAATAAAATCACTACTATCTAAAGAACAGTTAAAAGAGATAGCACTATTAACAAAATAAACAATCAATACTTAATATAAAATAATATAAATGATAAAATAAACAATCAATATTAAATATAAAATAATATAAATGATAAAATAAATAATGCAAGGGCAAAAAGTTAACACTTGATGGACGTGTGGCAGAGGCATATAAAGTTGAATTTGAAAGCTTCACAGGCTGGCTTGGTCAGGCAAAGACACACAAAACAAAATAAGGTTGAGAAGACAAAAGAGCGAAAGGAAAAAGAAACAAAGCAAAAAGAAAGGAGCTTGAGCAAAAAAGAAAGAAAGGAGTCTTGGCGAAGAAGATGGAGGTGACAGCAACTATCTGGTATCGACTTCCGCTTTTCTCTATGGGTTTTTTTTTTTTTTTGTGGATATTATTTAAATGATCTGAGTTTTGGGTTTTGGGGGAAGGAGATTGTAGCGTGAGAATGTCAAAAGAATAATTCAAATGTTAAAATATTGAGGTTTATATTGCTTTTATAGTGTTCATAGTGGGTGTTTTGAGGGGGAGACGATTTTGAGAAAGAAGATGTCTGTTGGTGGGTATGGTGGGTTTTCAGATGCGATGCGATGATGCTTTGCTGTTGGCTTGCCGTGGGTCTGATTGGCTTGCCGTGGGTTTGATTGAAGAGGAGCTGGGAGGAGCTGGAAGAGAAGGCATAGTATCGTGAAAGGGAAAGCGTGAAAGGCAGAGTCGGGTTTTAAAAAATTCAATTACGTTTTTTTTTTTTTTTTAAATTATGCTGACGTGGAAAATTGTAGAAGCTTCAAAAGCTTCGGATTTTATATATATATATATAGACTAGTATTATACCCGTGCGATGCACGGCTTAATAAAAAATATTTTGATAATATAATTAAATTTAATAACAAATAAAATGAAAAAAAGAATTAATTCATAATTTAAGATTAAAAAATAAATTGTACTTGTACACTTAAAAGAAATTTATTTTTTATTTTTTATTTTGATATTTAAATCATTTGTTTTAGTTTTGATTTCATTCAAATTGTTATAAGTTATATCAACCCTAAACCAGCATATGTATCCATATGTAACATTCTAAATTTATAATAAATAAAAATATAATACTCTAACTTAATGTAACATTCTAACTTACTAATAAAAAAAATATAACACCCTAACTTAAAGTAATGTTTGTAATTGTATTGTGTTTTAGCCTTTAAGAACACATATATTATATTTTTTATCATAAGAAAAACATAGATATTAATATTACACATGAAAAAAATAATGAATTGAATAATTGAAACGGTTGAAAACAAAATTTAAGCCAAAACCTCAATTCATTAATGAAAAAATATCCAAAATTTTAAACTTAAAAAAAAATAGAGTTAAGTAAAGATAGACTTACATAGAAATTTGGACAAATGGATTCTCTTGTATCCAATTTCATGTTTGACAACAACAAATTTTTCTTTTAATTAAATAATATAGATTATATGGAGCAAAGCACCAAACAAAAGCCATAACAAATTAAATCCATTATAAAATATTGATGTCAACAACAAATAATCATGTAATAATAAATTAAAAAATACGAATATATTGCTTGCTATATTGACTTCTAAAAAAAACACTAAAAGGTGTAATCAAACATAGAATTTCAGCTTATTTATTAAACTTGTTGATAAAAATCATATTATATATGATAAAAAGGCAACAAATATACAAAATCTATTCAATTTGACAAAAGAAAAAAAAAATTACCTGCAAGGTTGTAGGTAGGATAGAGAGGAAAAAGGAAGAATATAGCAAATAATTGTAAAGTATGTAGTAGAAATAATGAAACACCAAAAAACTGTGTGTATATATAGTGGAAGTTTTAGGTTGTGAAGAAGATGATATGAA
This sequence comes from Quercus lobata, assembly GCF_001633185.2. NCBI lineage: Eukaryota > Viridiplantae > Streptophyta > Magnoliopsida > Fagales > Fagaceae > Quercus > Quercus lobata. The sequence continues at coordinate 1,631,355 of NC_044914.1, forward strand.
TAAAAAAAGTAGTTTAGGTGAAATTCAAATACTTTTTTTTTACTTTATTATTAGGAAAAAGATAACATAAGATGCAAATTTATAAAAAAAGAAAGAAAAAAAAAAACGTAGGAAATAAAAAATGCAAGTTATATCTTTTTTTCCCTTTACCCTTTTTTAAAACTTATCATAAAAAAAGAGAGAAGTTTGGAACGTTTATCAGTTTTTTCATCTCAAATTGGAGTTTACGGTTGCCGAAGCTTGTGAATGGTGATAACGTTTTTCCAAGTTCCAACTACTACAAACAGCAAATGTCAAGTGTTTGCGCGAGCAGGAAGCTCAACGTAGTCGGCCATACAGTAAACTATCTCTGCGGTTTCAAATACTATTTTTTTTTTTTTATCCTTTTACGTTTTTTTAAAGCAATGTAGGGAAAAAAAATGCAAATTCAATTTTTTTTTTCTTTCATGTTTTTTTTTTTATCTCTCTTTTTTATTTAAATTCTATCTATAGGTAATTCTATTCTATTGATTTTAGGTTTTGTTGATAACATTTTAGATAGACACAACTGTTATAGTTGTAAATCAAATACTACCTTTTTTCATTACTTAATTTATCATATTTATCCAAAAAATATGTATATATCTATTCTTAAAATCTAAAAATTTATTAAAATTTCTACAATTTGGTGAAGTCACGTGGCGCAACCACAGCGTCTAAGCCCAACTTTTATTATATATAATATGATATGATATGATATATATATATATATATATATATATTTTTTAAGTGAATTTTCTTTTATTTTTTGGGAAAAATTCAAAGACATCTTTGGGCTTTTAGGCCAGAAATTAAACCGACCTCTCCCTTATTCTAATTTATAGGTATGTCTCTTAAAACTAAAGCATTAAAATAACCGGAAAATAGAGAGGTTTGTTGGATCAAAGGTTGAGACGTAATGATACTATAATTAATTAAAACATTAATTATTATTATTATATAAAACTCAAAAAATTTATGAATTTCAAATATACTTTCACAACTTTTATAAGACAAATAGAAAATAATACCACTAATTAACCGTTAACAACCACCTTTCTCCACCACACAACCGGCCAGCTTTCACAACTTGTCACACACTACTTGACCCCGTAAACCATGATGGATCAAGCAAACTTTTAGCACATCCATTCTTAGAACCACAACAACAAGAACCCCATTCGACTCGTATCAAATCAAGCCACATTTCTCATTGCCACATAAATTTATAATTCAAAGCCCAAAACTCTAAAATTAATAAAAAATTTCCCAAATTTTCTCTATTTCAAACCCCAAATACTTTTCTGAAAAACGAAGAGAAGCTTAGCAACACTGCTTGAAATGGAGGAGCAACACCACCCTTGCCTATCTTCGCACCACTTTATTTATATTAATAATGAAATATTCTAAATTTTTATAAGAATCTCTTTACAAAAATTTAACCATGGTTAGTAAGAAAATAAATGATAAATTTAGAATAAAAATGCAAATTTATCAAGCATCAAAACACTTGCAATGAAAAATATCTCTATTACCCATTGAAAAAAAGAAAAAGAAAAATCACATTTAATATTTTAAAATACACTTTAATTCAAAATTAAAAAAATTATGAATTTTAATTATGAAATAAGATAATTTTGGAAACTTCCTCTTAAGCAAAGGGTAGATTAGTACACATCACACAATATTTTTAATATTAATTCAACAAAAGTTTGGTCAATCGGATGTCAAACTTTTTAACATTCCTTAATGGATTCTTATTTAAACCTGCATATGAATGCTTGCAAACCCAGATTTGCAAATTATGTGAAATGTTGTCATCTTTAAGGAACAAATAAGGTCTTTACACAAATTCACCACTGTAGCTACAAAGATCCTCAAAATTACAAACAAATTTAAATTCAATGATACTTGTTCTTTTAATTATATATGAAAATTTTAAATACATTACAAAAATATTTCAGCTGAAAATTACAAAATTTATTGCAAAAAGAACAAATTAAATAAAAGAAAAAGGAAAGATTTTCAAAAATGAAAAAAAAAAAAAAAATCTGAAATTGCCCAGCTAAAAATGTAGGAAACAGTCATTAATTCTCGTGCAGATTCCTCATATCAAAAGCTACAATCTCACAAAATAAACCAAAAAATGCCAAATTTTTTAGGGAAAAAAAAGAAACCTAGACGGACTAATTATTTAAAAAGCTCAAATTTTTATAAGAAAAAAGTACCTTTACCACATCACAAATTATTCCTCATTTCTCAATTCTATATAAAAGAACATACAAATGAGAAAACATACCTTTAAACTTGAAAATATCTGAACTTCCATTGGTAGGGACAAAAGGGATTTTGAAGGTATGGATGAGGGGATCGTCTGAAGCCGATTGTGAGGAAAGAGGAGAGCGTTTGAGGGTGAGGGTGAGGGTGAGTTTTGTTGCACGCCGAGGGGTTGAGGGTGACTAATTTGGGTGTTTGAGCGAGAGTGTTTGAACTTTGAGAGAGTGTTTGAGAGACTGAGAGTGTTTGAGTGAGGCATTTGAAAGTGGCTGAGGGTGTATAGTGTGCAAATTTCGAGTCTTATAAACTCAATTTCTATGTGGCTAAATTTGGTCCACGTGGAAAATTTGTTCACGTAAGGGTATGACAAACACCAAAAATCAAGTTTTTAAAACTCGAGTTGTAACCAGATTTCGAGTTTTAAAAACTCGAGATGTTAGTTTCCAATATTGTTTTGAAACCTGACAACTAACAAAAATGTTTGATATTTAAGGCCATTTGGAAAAAAAATTCGTGTTTTTCTCCTTTAAGTTTGGGTGTAATTACCCCAAAATATAATATTATATATAATTAAATTGAGTTTTATGTTCACAAGCTTGTTTAAGAACATATTATTATGTTTGAACTTGGCTTATTTAATAATTGAACATAAACTTAAGCTTGAGTTTGGCTTGTTTGCTAAACAAATAAACATAAATAAGTTTTTTTCTTAGTTGAGTTCGAGATATTCATAAACAACTTGATTCATTCACAATCTTAATTATGAGCAAGATTTTAAGCATATAACTATGGCTCCCCATAATTTTTTTTTGGGGGGGGGGGGGGGGTGGGTGGGTGTTGGGAGTAATGGTATCTTTAGACTTCATGCTCATCCACGATACTTGTCATCTACAATACTTGTCCAAGTTACCCATCCTTGAGTTGTCTATGGGCTGCACAGGACTAATTATGTCATTTCCCAAAGTTTAAGAACCTTAATTTAAAATTACAAGAATAAGGGTTAAATATGATTTTGACCTAAAGTTCGGTTGATGTTTTTGAATTTCTTTTCTATGTTTTATTAAATTTTTTCCCCATTACCCGGAATATTGTTTCTTTTATAAGAGTTATAAGTAACCCAGTGTGACAAAGAGTTGTATAACGTACTGGGCTGAGTAGCCGTTACTTAGTGAAGTGGACTACTAGCCCATTAGGGCCTAATATGTGAGCAACCCAGAAGCCTGAAGTGAAAGGAGAGAGAGAGAGAGCTCAAATTTGGCAAATGACAATTGCTTTTTCCCTTTGGATCATGGCTTGGCCCGTTTGGTTGGCTTCATTAGTTGTTGCCACAGAGTTTTAATGTGTTGTACTTGTGCCTTATTGAGTTAAAAGTTTCAATTTTTTGTGGATTACAGTTAGTTCAACTGGTAAAATTTCTGATGATTGAATAAATGATTTAGGGTTCAATCTCTGCCTACACCAAAAACCGATTGGTGTCTTGGTTTGATGATAAAGAGCTATCATTAGAAGTGAATGCCATACGTTGAAACTCTCTCAAAAAAAAAATTTCAATTTTTTAATAAGTTGAAATAACTTAATAGGAGAAAAAAATTAAATAATAATAAAAATAAAAAAGCTCATTTCTGTAAAGAGAAGAAAACCCAGGTATTTATCATTACCAAACAAGGAAAAAAAAAAAGGAAAAAAGAAAAAAGAAAGAAGAAGAGAGATTTAAATTTTGAAACAAAGAGTCTTTAGATATTTTTTTATGTAGCCAATAAAAATGTTTGACTAGACTCTAGAGTCAGCAGACACATTTTTTTATTTATATGTTATGGGGTCAAGTATATTAGGAGCCATACGAAGAAGGGTCATAAATAAAGTAATTAATATGTCTTTGTCTATGTTGTTGTAGCAGCAAATATTGTAAATAGTCTATTTTTTGGTACATCGTGGAGATATGGGGATGGGGATAGATTAATAAGTATAAACTGAACCTACGAATTTGAGGATGGTTGAGACTTTAAAGAGTGGAGACTCAGTGAGATTGTGGAAAAAAAGGGTAAAGTAGTTGCATGTCCTTCTCTCTCTCTCTCTCTCTCTCTTTCTATTGTATTTTGGCCATGAAGTGTTGTTTGTGTGAGGATCGGATTTAAGGATTTTGGTTGAGAAGATGAAATTCGGCTCACCAATTTTGACTTTACCCATTCCATCCATTCTCCTCGTGTGTCTACTATGATGTTGTTTCTCTCGCCCTAATATCATTTTTAATATATGTTGTATATTTAATTAAGAAAAAACAAATAGTAAGCTTGTCAACTTGTATATTTCACTTTGCTCCTTCCATGCAGATGATTAGGATCAAATCGTTACAATTAATATATATTATTAATAAGAAGAATATGGAGACCATTCTTTTTTAAGACAAAACCCCAGATATGGCCATTTCTTTTATATTGTATTAGCATGTAATTTATGCAAACGCATGGATGCATTTAAAATTAAACACAATTTTTATTATAAAATATAAATAACTAGTCAAATTATTAAAAAAAATAGCATGTAACACATGCATATGTATAGATACATTTAAAATTAAACACAATTTTTATTATAAAAATATAAATAATTAGTCAAATTATTATTTTTTAAGCAAACGTAATTAGGCACATATTAAAATTCTTACCTAAATTTAATACTTCTTATGATTTTTTTTTTCCTGATTTTTAATAAGATGGAACGTGTGGTGATTTTTGTTGTGCGATAATTTTTATTTAGTATATGTGACTAGTTTTTTTTTTTTTTTTTTTAATTTTATAGTTCATTAATATTAGATTCTTAGTATTTTGTACTCATTAACTTACCTGGTACAAAATTAAAAGACTTAAGTAGATAATTATAGTGTGGCTCCCACATATATTTAGACATATGACGCAAAATTGGATTCTAATTTCGGATTCTAATTGAATTTTCTCTATCATTCTCTCATCATTGTCAAATAATTCTTGCCATCTTTGACTCATGAGTGTAGCCCAAAAGTTGAACCACATGAACCATGTGTTTCTTATGCAATGCTCTTTTTTCCCTTAAGATATTTATATTGCTTCAAAAGTAGCATTACGAGTAACTTGGAGATCCTATAGCTAATGGACACCCAGGGATTAATCATCTTTCAAATTATTCTTACCTAAATTTAATACTACGTATGATCTTTTCTTTTCTTTTCTTTTTTTCTAATTTTTAATAATATAGAACGGGTAGTGATCGTTGTTGTGCAGTGATTTTTATTTAGTATATGTGATTGGTTTTTTATTTATTTAAATTTCATAGTTCATTAATATTAGATTCTTAGTATTTTTTACTCATTATCTCACTTGGCACAAAAATTAAAAAACTTAAGTGGATAATTATGGTGTGGTCCCCCCATAAATTTAGACACATAGCGCAAAATTGGATTCTAATTTCAAATTCTAATTGAAGTTTCTCTAAACTTTACCTATTTATATATATATAATTCAATGAATTCTTAAAATCCTAACAATTTAAAACTAATTTTTAATTTAATTGATTGTTCTTCATCATGTTATCATAGTTTGCTTATATTTAAAGTATTGATGGTGTGGTAAAATCATTACTGTGGGGCTGGAGAATTTGTGGTCCCAGCCCATTTCACAGTAGGGCCCAAGACCCAAGCCGAGGAGAATAACTTCCGAGGACGCATAGTGAAAGTCCAAAAAAGGCCTAAGAATACTGCCGAGGACGATCTTATACTTGGCACCTCACAGAACACCTAAAGAAAAGGACGAATTCAGTACGGGGGCAGGACAAGTGAAAAAGCTGCCAATACTGTAATAAAGAACTTTGCGTCTGATAGGCCTATGCTCTTGACCATGCTATTCAACTTTTACGTCTACTCCCAACCACTCTAGGTATGGGCTGATAGGACAAACCTCCATCCTAGAAAGTGAAACTTACACGTGGACATTAAAAGGAAAGTAACTACTAGTATAAAAGGGAAGAAGGACCAAGGAAAAGGGGCCCGGAGGGAGACGTCCTAAAAAAGGGAGAACAAGAAGAACACTAAGCTCCTCGGACGGGATCCGAGGACAAAAACCCCATAGGTCGCACTGAAGAAAGGTTCTGTCAGTCACGTCAGGTCCACCCTCATATGAACTCCCATAAAACAACGACTAGACCGCTGTCCAATGACCAAGGTCAGGCCTTTCAAGCCCACACTCTACAAATTATGTTGTTCAGGCCCTTTACATACGAGCCCAACGTCATTCTTGGGTCGTGAATAATCATGTCCCTACAATTACTATTACATTTAATTGTGAATGATTAACATTTCAAAAATTTTATGGTGGAAGGATCAAAATCCTCTAGAATTCTTAGAAATATTTACAGTATCAAGTTCTTTAAATCCTAACCTTTCTTTTGTAATAAAATAATAAGATTATGGTGCATCATAAATTCATTTACATAAGCCAAAAAGAATGGGTATTTAAAAAAAAAAAAAAAGTAAAAAAAAAAAAAAAAAACAAAACAAAAACTCAAACTTTCCAACTAACGCGGAAGCTTAAAAATCCAACCTACACCATATTAGTTTTTTTTTTGAAAAAAAATAAAACAAAAAACTCATACATTTCAATCTAACTTGAAGCCTGCCAAAGCCATTATGGCTTTTTGTCTCAAGTTTTTTCTCAAGAAAATTATATTTTCATTTCCCCTCTCTTTCTCTCTTCAATATCTAAAGCTATGTGAGAGCCGTGACGGCTCTAAGAATTTTTTTTAGAGTAGTCATTAAAAAAAAATTATATTATAAAAAATATAATAAAACATAACTTGAATATATCGCAATCACAAAAAAAAAACCTCAAATATATGAAATTTTATAATTTCTTTCTTCTAATAAAATGAAAAGGCAAAAATGGATTGACGAGAGATAAAATGAGAATTAAGAATGCTGAGATGAGAGTAATAAAGTGAGAGACTCTGAAATGACGAGAGAGAGAGAGAGAGTAACAGATGATACCAGCTACGACTGTGCACCAAGCCCCTAAAAAGAGTAAAATTGCTACTACTACAAAGCCACGGAGAATTCATGGCCATTGTATCTCTCTTGGTATCTTTTTTTTTTTTTTTTTAGGAAAATGAAATTAGAGATTATTTTTATGAAATGAGTTGCATGAATTACGAATCTAAATGATTAGGAGTTTTTTATTTTTTGTTTTTGAATGAATTTTTTGTTGAAAATTTTATTCACTAAAAATCTCAACTATAAAAATCTTCGTGAATATATCTTCAAAAAACGTATTCATAACAAATCTTTATCAAATAAATATTCAGAATCAAAATTCATTAAGGAAGGATCTCCAAAATACAAGATTCTGGACTTAAAAGCCTTTACAAGCCGATTAAGCTTAGAATCTAATGAGTTTTTTTCAAGATCAATGCCCTATCAATCATCAAGACTTGAACATTCTAAATGCCCCTCTACAAACAAGGTTTATGCATGGCAATTATTTTTCTTGAGTCAGTCAAGGAGAACAAACCTTGTAAATTTCCCTAAGCCGTCAATAATTCTTAAAAATCAAATCATCACAACTTTATCATCTATGAATGAATCATGCATGCAAGATCCAATAGAATTTCAACATTTTTCATGGCAATTAGAACTTTTTCGCAACATTTCAAGATTACCTTGTTTTACAGAAAAGTGTCTTTATAAATTAAAAAAAAAAAAAAAAAAAAAAAAAAAAAAAAAAACACTAGTGGTAATCAAAACCCAAAATCCCCAACGGTAATTGACATTTAGAACTTCCTTGTAATACAACAAAGTTGTTCTAAAACATGATTCATCAGGATTTTCTCTTATCACATAGATAAGAAATTCCAAAGCACAATTAATGCACCTCCCCCAATTGGTTTCGGTTAAACTTTAGTCACATAATATAAGTGTCTTCTTTTTACATTGACATTCACATTTTAAGCTCTGTCAATAAGGGTCATTCTGTAAACATTTCATTTTGCAACCTTCATTTAATCTCATCACAAGTGCAAAATAGTCATTTTGCAATGTAAGGGAAAAATCGTATTTTAGACCTTTCAATCTTTTGATGCATCATTGAAAGTAAATCTTGTAGTAACGATCAATATGATATATCATGTGCTTATTAAATCAAACCACCAGATCAAAAGTTATATATGGTTAAAATATTAACGGTTAACATGAATCCAGATGAATCAAGGTGAAACACAAGTGATTATCACTAATTAATTATCATTCATCTGTAAAAAGATTAAAAATAATTAATTATTTGGCATAATGTGATTGGATTTTCATGATAATAATCATGAGAGTGCATGGGTACAATAAACAGGACTTAATTGTTGTTTGGAGTAGATGTACTTAAGCCTCTCCCTCACCTTTGGAAATTTGCTTGGATCAGTGATCTTGTGACCTTGAGGTGACCTAGCTAGCCAGCGAGATCCACGTGGCAGTAAGTCTAGATGAGAGTGCTGACTGTGCACCTCACGACTACCATGCGACCTTAGGGCATGTCTCGGTTATGAGTTGCATAATCTCTATACTCTGCTTCCTGGATTGATCCTGGTCAATGTATTTCTGCCAGCACGCACACACTGAGGCGTGGCAAAGGCTTTTGATAGGGGTTAAACAAACCCTAGAAATCTAGAGAGACATCCAAGAGAAGCCAACATTGAGGGTAAGAAAAGAGAGAACCTTTATCTCGACAAAAAATCATTCCACCCTCTCTTTTTCATCTCTTCAATATTTGATTGAGATTTTGTAAACCATTTCCTCACCCATAAACACAGACCTTGTGAGTGAGAGAAAGCTTATGTAAACAAAAGCTCTTTCTCACTCCGAATTCCATTGTTTACAAGGTAATTTCACAACCCCATGTCTTGCTTTTTTTTTTTTTCATTGTTGGGATCATTGCAAATTAATTAATGTTAGCAAAAGGAGCTTCATAGGTGAATTGGGTCATCTAAATTAAGAGTATTTTAAGTGAATCATGATTGGTTGAATTGTCATGTAATGGATAAAAGGAAATTTTTTTCCAAACTGGTTTGAAAGGAAATACTATTTTGCTCGTTTTGTGAGGAGATTATTTTCATTGGTATTCTGGGCTTGAAAAATAAACTGGGTAAAAGTATAATTGTACCTATAAAATGTAAAAGCTTTAAAAAAATTGTACATAAGCTGAATAAACTGGAAAAAAAAGCTCTAGCGAACAAGGTTTTATTGGGTATCACTTGTCAAAGTTGTTGTGCTGAGTTCTTTTGATGAACTTTGTAGTAGTTCATCGTTTTTTTTTTATTGGATCGGTGTGCCAACATGTTGATCTTTGTTTGTCAAATGAAGTTGGTGACTCATAAATTGTTCATTCTTCTCGGGTGGAAATAAGATAATGGTTTTGATTCTATTTGGACTCAAGAATGAATTATTCCAGTGGATAATACTTTGTTTTCTCTAGCTGATTACGAGGCCAGTGCCATTTCCGTGCTTTGGAGTGTTGAATGCCAATATATTGACCTTTGTTTGTCAAATATAGAGTTAGTGACTCGTGAATTGATCATTCTTCTCAGGTGGAATTAAGATAATAGTTTTGATGCTATTTGGAATAAAAAATGAATGATTCAAGTGGATAATACTTTGTTTTCTCTAGCTTAGGTTACAAAGCCAGTGCCATTTCCATGCTTTGGAGTGTTGAAAAAAGAGAAGCATGTCTTGTTGCCTTCAGTTTCTGACCTTGTAATTGAACAAGGTAAAGTGTTTGCATTGTTCTTTTGCATTATTCCATAACTTATTAATATTCTTTTGCTGACTGTTTCTATCAGTCAAGCTCTTTAATTAGGATTATGTAATGGCAAACTGCTATGTAGTTGCCCAAAACAAAAACAAGTAATGATCGATGAGGACTGATTTTCCAGCTCAAGGTTGAGTGTACATCGGAATAATTGAAGTACAAGAGCTTTACATTTTGTAGCCTTATAAAGCTTACATTTTGTTGACTTTGACCTAGTAGTTGTTAAAATTGGGTCTGATAGAACCTGGATGCTCAAGTAAAAAGTCCACTGTTAATTATGTTTTTAAATTTCCAATTTTTGTTTTGCCCAAAACTCAATCAAAAGTCTGATGCCTAAATTTGAACAAAATGTATAATTGCAACCACATACAATATGTGGATACATATTTCAATTTTCAATTGTATCGTCTCCCATTAACTCAATCCTAGTAATATTTAGGGTTCTTTTTTGTTATTTTCAGGATATTTGCAATCCCTCTTTGGTGTCTACTCTCTTAGAATTGAAAATGTTGGTGTAAGAAGGCCCCCAAGTGACGATGTTCAAATACAGGGTATTGGAAATCCACGTGCTTTCAGGAAGGTAGTCTTTATTTTAAATCGCATTTGTCTGGTGACTTCTGGTTGATAGATTTGAATTCCTTTATATCCTTTGATGCACTTTTCAGGCTGTTCTAATGCTTCTTGCAAATATGAGATGTGAGGGTTTCTCTCGACAAGTTTCCACAATTGAAGATGTTCCAAACTTTAGAGTAAGTCACTCATTGTATTCTTGGTTCTGCCAACATACTATTAGAAAAGCATTAACCAGTGTCATCTTTAATTCTATTCTGGTTAATAGGTTCAATTATGTTACTTTTGTTATTCTTGCACAATCAAGATTATGGCATTTTAGACTTTTTAGTAATAAACCAGAAACCCTGTAGGGAAATAAAAAGGCTAACTAAGCCCTCTTATTGATTGTACTTTTTGAACTTTGTCTTCTTGAAGTCCCTCCTCTCACCTCCTGTTTCCTTATGTTATGTCTCACTTTTGTCAACAGCTGGTTTCCCCATCAAAATCTCTCAGGCATGATTCCATTCCACAATCTGGGGACCTAATACTACTACAAAAACTAGAGGAGGTTGGAAGTTCTGTGAAGGTAGAAAACTAATGCAAAGATTATTCACGCTATAATTTGACTGCTTTTTTTTTCTTTTCATATGTATATGTGTCTTGTATCTACCGCAGAGAGTTCAAGCTTTAATTGAGGAGCAACAGTCTCAAACATCAGAACCTGTAGATTGAGGTACGTGGACTCATAATGCACACTAAAATGACTATTACTGGCTTGTGGAAAATGCTTTATTGGGCATTTCTTTTACACAGATGCTGAAGCCTTTTAATAATAAACTTAATGAACATGTATGTCGCATCAACTCTAGTCTACCAAGAGTAACTAATGATGAACTTCTAAATGCATCACAATTTTGCAAATCCTAGTTTCTTGCATCTGCTTTAACTCGCCTTTCATAGCTGGGGCATTCCAATGAATGGACAGTCTCTTGGATTGGTCATCCATGCAGTGCACAGTTTTCAGAACCCTAAGCATCCAACATGTGTGTGAGTGTATGAGTGTCTGTTTTTAATAAGTTTTTTTTTTTTTTTTTTTTTTTGGTTAAAGGGAAAATACATTAACAAGAACTAAGGAGCCACAGTGGCCAGAGTAGCGGTAGTAAGTCTACCATAATACATGCCATTAGCATCTGTAGTTACATAGGATTCAATTTCTACAAATGGCGGACAATCAAAAATTACAAAATCTTCCTGGAGAGAACACCCTCTTCTTGCCAAGGCATCCGCACATCTATTCGCTTCTCTGAATGTGTGACTTACGCTGACCTGATGGAAGCTTCGTAGGAGGGATCTGCAGTCATTTAGCAAAGGAAGGAAAGAATTATTAACAACAGAATTGGACTGCACCAAATCCACAACTACTTTTGCATCAATTTCAACTTTAATATTTTGTAATCCCAGCTGAGAGGCAAGGATAAGGCCATCCCTTAATGCCCAGAATTCAGCAGTGATACTTGTGGCAAAACCAACGGACCTAGCGAAGCCTTTAACCCATTCCCCTGAAGAATTTCTAATTAACCCCCCAGCTCCAGCAGCACCCAGATTGCCTAGAGAAGCCCCATCTGTATTGAGTTTCATCCAACCAATGGGAGGTTTAAGCCATTTGATTGGAATCATAATACTCTGTTTTTGGCTTCTAGTTTTCGCAACACAGAAAAAGAATTCCAAGGCCTGGTTAATGCATGATTTGTGTAAGTTCAGATTTAGGGGGATATTTTAAAAACAAACTTTATTCCGGTGTTTCCAGATGAACCAGAGAGGATTGATGAACCTCTTTGCTCTGACAGTTCAGGCGAAGCCAATCAGCCAATTCCGCATTGAATGAGGCCTTAACGGCGTGAGGTATCTGAACCTTACTCCAGCAAAATTTGGCAAAATCACAATCTCGGAGCAAGTGTATTATGGTCTCACCTTGACAACCACATACCGGGCAAACATTACTACCACTGATGCCACGGTTTGTCAACACATCTCTCACTGGTACACTATTGTGCAAGTAGAGCCACAGGAAGTTAGTGATTTTTGGCAACAAGTCCATTCTCCAAATCCAATTCCCAGTAAAGGGGGAACCAGGAGCATCACTAGGCAGAGCAAGCTGATAAGCAGATTTTGTGGAAAAATCACCATCATTGGCAACTTTCCAAATAATAGTATCTTCTTCTGTGCCGTAGATTTGAAATGGGACCGCTTTTATTTTGTCCTTAATAGATTGAGGAAGCTCAAATGAGATCAAGTTCCAATTCCAAATCTGATTTTGCTTCAGTTCTGAAACTGTAAGATCAGTCTCAGTAGCTGTTAAAGGACCTTCAATCAGCTCTCTTAGGGCCGCACCTTTAATCCAACTGTCTTGCCACACCCTAATCTTTTCTCCATTACCAATACTCCAGCCAATTCCCTTTGCAAAAACTGGGAATCCAGCCTTAATGGCGTTCCAATTGGGCGACGAAGGCAGCTTATCCGGGTCTATAGATCGACCTCTTGAAGCAGCACAATATTTCCTTAGAATGACTTTCGCCCATAGGGATTCTTTCTCCTGGTACATCCTCCAATTTAATTTAGCCAACAAAGCAATGTTCTTTGCTTTCGCCATCTGAATCCCAAGCCCCCCTTCTTCTTTAGACTTGATTATTTTATTCCAGCCAACTAGATGAAGCTTCCTTTTTTCACAGGTTGATCCCCACAGGAAGTCCCGGTTCACTTTATCAAGCTTCTCACATAGATGGGTTGGGAGAGCTAACCCTTGCATCACGTAGCTCGGGATAGCTGACATAACGGCTTTAACTAGCACAGCTCGGCCAGCAAAGGATAAAAACTTCATCTTCCATCCAGCCAGCCTTTCCATTACTTTTTCAACCACAAAATTGAACTGGCCTCTTCCTGCCCCTTTATTTTTGATTGGAAAGCCAAGATATTTCCCGAAAGCATTTGTGGATTGAAATCCCAACATGTCACATATCTCTTCCTTCTTTTCCGCATCTACATTAGCTGAGAAATAAATTCTGGATTTCTCCATATTCACCTTCTGACCAGATTCAGCACAGAAAGTTTGAAGGACATTAGAGATCGCTTCACAAGCCTCATCATTTATTTCAGTGAACAAAATAAGATCATCGGCGAAAATAAGGTGAGATATACTTACATTCCCGCGAGAGACTTTGATTGGGGACCAACTGCCATCAATACATTTTTCCTCAATTAGGTAGCCAAGATATTCCATACAGAGTATGAATAAGTATGGGGAAAGGGGGTCGCCCTGCCTAATGCCACGGGATGGAGCAAATGAATCAAGTTTACCCCCATTAACTAAAATAGAGATACTCGTAGAAGAGACACAGCTCATGATGAGCTTGATGATATTCTGAGGAAAGCGGAAGATTCGTAGGATTTTATAGATGAAGCTCCATTCCAATCTGTCGTAGGCCTTTTCCAAGTCAATTTTTATAGCCATACAACCAGTTTTACCTTTCTTTCTATCCATTGCATAAATAAGCTCCTGAGCAATAAGCACATTGTCTAAGCCTCTTCTCCCAGGAACAAAGGCTGACTGGACTGGCGAAATGATTTCCTTTAGGAAAGGTCTGATACGCTCAACCAGGATTTTTGATACCACTTTATAGATCGAGTTACAAAGGCCAATAGGTCTGTACTGGGATATGGTTTCAGGATTCTTGCATTTCGGGATAAGGGTGATCAAAGTCTCATTGAGGTATCCCGGAATAATCCCTTGAGCAAAAATATTCTTAACTTCAGCATAAACAGAGTTCTTTACATCATGCCAAAAATGCTGGAAAAATCCAGCGTGTAACCCATCAGCACCTGGAGCTTTAAAGGGCTTGAGAGCCCAAAGGCCTTTCCTTATTTCCTCATCCGAAACTTCCTTTCCAATTAGCTCCTACTCCTCATTAGAGAAATAGAAGCGGGAATGATCCAGAGACCAAGCATTCATATTGGAAACTTCCATTTCCGTAGTGTAAAGTTTAATAAAATTCTGCTGAATGTGCTCCTTAATTTTCTCTTCCTCGTGTAACCATTCCTCTTCCCTGTTTTTAATGCACCTTATCTTGTTCCTGTGTCTCCTAACCATTGCGGAGACATGAAAATATGCAGTATTTCTGTCCCCAAAAGTGGCTGCATTAAGCCTAGATTTAAGCGCCCAAAACTCCTCTTCCTGTAGAAGGATCAGGGAGTAATCCTCAATTAATTTCCTTTCTAACTGGAGCAGAAAGTCACTCGGATTATCAGCTAAGGCTTTTTGAGTCCCATTCAGCCTTGTTAAAACTCTTCTTTTCCTAGCAAAGAGATTACCAAACACTTCAACATTCCACTTCCTAGCTTTATTGGTGAATCCAGAAATAGCCCCATTGAGACTCACCCTTACGCTCCAGGCATCCTGGACTACTTTATGGAATTCTGGATGGAGTAACCACATAGTTTGGAAGCGAAAAGGCTTACTCCCATGGTTAGTCCTAGAATTTCAAAGCTCCACTAAGACTGGATGGTGATTAGAGAAAGTACGGGGTAAGTGGGTAACAGTTGCTTCGGGAAATAAGAGTCTCCACTCCGGATTAGCAAAACACCGATCAATCCTTTCAAGAATCAAATCCGATAAAGGTCTTTTGTTTGTCCATGTATACTTGGGGCCAGCAAACCCCAGGTCTATCACATTACATGTATCAATGCAATCTTTGAATTCCATGGCCCTATTTATATTCACCTATCTACCCCCAAACTTTTCCTCCCCACATAAAACTTCATTAAAATCCCCCAAAAGAAGCCAGGGGAGTTTACGGAGCTTAGCAACCACAGAAGGGTTTGACCATAGTAACCTTCTCTCAGCTAGTCTAGGGCTGGCATATATTGCAGAAATTAGCCAAGTAAGGTTAGAAGAACATACCTTAACAGTAGCATGTATTTCCTGCTCCGTGGAAGCTAGCATTGTCACCTCCGCATCAACTTTCTTCCATAAAACCCATAGACCGCCAGCATACCCTATGGTATCAGTAGTTATGAACCCATCAAATGGAAGACCCTCTATGATCCTCTCCGCCCTTTCACCTCCAATTCTAGTCTCAGAAATAACCATTATAGAAGGCTGATGATTAACGGCCATCTCAAAAATTCTCCTTTTGAAATCAGGATTTAAGGCCCCTCTGCAATTCCACATCAGAATATTCATCTTGACGAATTGTCTTAGGGGAGTTTCCGATGAGCTAGGATTCATCATAGCTGCATCTACCATGCTCCAACCCGGACTCCTCAACAGGTCTTTGGACGTAGTCCATTCCGGTTTCCATATCATCATGTATCGAAGGATGCCGAGAATCTCCTCATTGCAACAGATGAGAAGGTCGCACTTCTGCACGGGTGCTAGAACTTGGATCAGCTTCAAGGACGGATGGTTCCCCATGTGAGCTAAAGCCATCCCCCTGGAGTCTACAATCTTCCTCTCCTGAATTACCCAACCTGATTCGTCATAGTGGGGCACCACTGATGGCCTTAGATATTTGCTCAATCTCTCCGCTTCCTCCCAAGACAGCAGAGGAGTATCCGTGATGAACTTCCACCACGGGTTGGGAGTGAGACCCCACGCTGGATGGTCCAAGTTTAGGAGCCCTGTTCTGGAGCTGGTCGGTGTTAGAGGAAAAATCTGCTTCCAGGCGTTCTTCAGTGCTTCTTCGTGCCACCCCATCGACAACGTTGGAGATGCCCTTATCTGCTCTATTATCACATCTGGAATCCCCACTGCCATGTTCCTGTACCATATCGCCCAGCTCGGCCGCTGCACTTGGATTGCACCTTGGAAGCTTGGTTCCATTAGTTCTGGATTTGGGACTTTCAGTTGGGGAAACTGACTGGGCTTGGGTGTTTTTTGTTCCAGAGCTAGAGAGCTGCCGCTTCAGAGTTCTAGAGCTCTTCACACCTAAACCTTTAGTGTTTCGAGACCTTGAGGACTGACCAGCCCTTTCTCTAGTCTTTTCAAATTGTGTCGGTCTTTCCTGAGCCTTACTGAGCTGTTTTGAATCCGTGGTGTTCTGGCATTGTGCCATGTCACAATCCTATACAGGTTTGTCTTTCCCATGAGAACGTTGGGTTATCTCTGCACGTGCCTCTCCATGCTGAGATCCATCCACGTCTATTCTCTGGGATTTGCTTTGGACGTCATCATCCATTTCATTTAAATAATCCTGGTTTACCAAACTACCCTTGTACTTTTCCTGGTTAGTTTCGGACTTCAGTGGGGACTTGTTCCGTCCATTTCGAATTGAACCCCTTCTCCTCGTGACAAGCATCCACGGTCCAAAGTTAGAATCCAACTGGGCTTCTTGGCCTTCATCCCTGTTGGGAGTGTGTTCCGTTTCATCTGCCATTTTTGTCACTGGTTTAACTTTGTAACAACAGCTTTCTTGCTTGTGTCCAATCCGCCCACAGCTAAAACACAAAGAGGAGATGCCTTCGTACAAGACTTGTTGGTTAATTCGTCCAACCCTTACCCATTTAATGAGAGGCTTCTCTAGATCAACCTGAATGCATAGCCTTGCATAACTACCTCGTGCACCCGTAGCTGTGTAGGAATCAATACGGAGGACGGGTCCAATAGCTCTACCAATCTCTTTCAACACTTCTAAATCATAGAAATCAATGGGGACTTCAGGGAGACGGACCCAAACTGCCACAGAGGACAACTTCGCTTTTGAAGCTTTAAAATAAGGCTCCCATGGCCTGATAGCTAAAAAATGCTCTCCCACAAACCACGGTCCACCACGTAACACCTTATCATAGTCATCACTGCTACTAAATCTAACCAGGAAAAAATCCTTTCCTAAATTTACACAGTCTATTCTGAAAGCTGGTTTCCACAAGGCATTGATCTTGAAAGTGAGGTAATTGAAACCCACAGTTTTTAATAAGTTATATTCACGTGGGTATTGGGCTTTGACTAACATTGTCTGTTAACTGAGTGGTTCATCCTGATGCTTTGGAAAACGAAATTTGGCTAGTAAATAAACGATTTAGCAGCTTGGCAAGCTAAGTTTATGCAACACTAGGTTTTGGCTACTCAGATTCTGATGTTATAGAGGTATATATTTGCAGTTTTAGTATTGTGCACCTTGACAAAAGAAAAAGTATAAAATACCCAATACTCCATTACCTTTGTTTACACACTGTAGAGATGGGCATTATTCTTATCGTGTTTCTTGAATGCATTCTCATAATTGTTTTATTTTGTGCTTTTGTTAATTTGTTATGTTGGCATACCAGCTGTTAATCCAAAATGGGAAACATGAGAAAACCAAAGTCCGAAGTTGACATAGTTCTTGATCTGCAATGCAGGCTAGCTACAAAGTTATACATATTATCGTATCGTGCCTTTTAAACTAAGAACCAACTCATTTTGGTATTTACTATCTGAGCTGCCATTTTAAGGAGTGATATTTTAGATACTACAGAGCTAAATTACAATTGAATTCTATTTGTTTCCATGTGTATGTTGGTGGGCAAGGTGTGCAATTTTTGGTCATTTCATTTAGTTTGTAATTTATCATATGACAGGCAGAAAAGTTTACGTTTTCCATGTATACATCTTGATTATCCCTCTCCAGTCTCTCTATGTTTTGTTGTTATAAGTTGTAACTAATTCTTTGTATCATGTATACTTGTTACAAACCCCTGTAGATTGTCTTCAACTTTTCATGTCTGATTTTGATGTTCTGTATTTTGTTGCATTCAATTCTACCGATCGAAAGGAATGTTGCAGCAATTATTTTTCTAGCTCGTGTTGATTTAGTTTTCTAAAGATATAATAAGCTTGCCTTCATTACTAAAGATATTTTTCAATCTCATCTCTCGTATTGTGAAGTGATAATTAAAGTATCATTGTTGTTTAGCATCCAATTAAATCAGAAAGGTACGTGAATGTTGAAGCACCTAGCCACTGTAATGTCAAGAGTTTTTACGCGTATGTGATTTTTCTTGCCAATTTTAAAACCTAGAGTGGTGGCACTGTATTATATTATACTAGCACGGGAACCTACTTATTTGTAAGGTAGAATAAAATAATTTTATAAAATCTTAAATTGATTAAGAAATTACAACATTGCATGATTTGAACAAAGGAGAAGAGAAGAAAATAATTTAAGAAGAGCTCATACCTTTACTCAGCTTTTAAAAAAAAAATATTTATATATATATATTGGAGTTTGCATTGCTTTTTTAGTGTTTGAAAGCTCGAATTTGTGCTAAAACACGAGAGCTTGTTTAGAGCTCAAATTTTAAATTATGGCTAGATTGTTTTTACCCTAATTTATCTCAGTGCGGAGCAAGAGTAAATAAAGCACAATCACTGGATCTACTCTAGTGCATACATATGGGCAATAAACAATAAAAATAAAGTACAAAAGTAAGGGAAGAGAGATTCAATCACAAGATAATGCCAAAACATGTTATTGAAGAGAAAACTGAAGAACTCGACAAAAAACCTCTCCGTGACCCTCCAAGTCGAAATCGATCCACTAGAGAATAAAGTTGGAATATATGAATAGAAAAAGACCCTCCAAGCCTAATCTATCCCATGTACTTGAGCCTTCCAAGTTCCTGTTATCAACTGACTTCTCGGAGCCTTGTCTTCTCTGAATCTCCGGATTTCGCAACACACTCAATTGCATCCGCTAAGCCTCACCGGCTTCTTTTGGCAAATTCTCAAAGCTTCCCAAGTTCGAAAATACTCTCTACACTTTAAAAAGGTGTGAGTTGTGTTTGAGTACAAATCTCCTTTCAAAATATGACAATGGGAGAGGGAAGGAGAAGAGACTACAATAATTTCTTACTAAAGATGAGTAGCTCTTTCTCTAAAATATTGGTGAGTTATGTTGTAGAAAACCTATCTAGGGTTTTTCTCTCTGAATGGCCTCCTATGCTTTTGTGGGTAATGATGGAAGATATAGTACGGGTAAAAGGTAAGAAAGTCACACTTAAAATCCTCCGGGCAAAGAGTTTCGTAGGTATCTCGTAGGTTGGCCCTTCTCACGAGACACTTGTGAAACTAAGAGCTTGACACGACTCTTCAACTTCTAGCATGTGCTTCTCACGTGGCTCTTTCGGGAGTAGTCTTCTCGTGAGACACTCGTGAAATCTACTTGTTCATCCAATACATGCTCGATTTTTCACCAACTTAATACTAAACCCAATATAATAAAATCCCACAAAATACAAGGAACAAAATTAAAGCAATTACAACACTTTTTGTCATGGCATAAAGCCAACATAAAACATAATTGTAAATCACAACTTTACAATCTTCCCATTTGGCTATTCCTTGACAAAACACCTTATAAGGCTATAACTGACTCTAGATTTAAATGTGAATTTGTGAACAATGATAAAACTTATCACACCTAAATCTAAAAGCTGTGATGAACTTGGAACAAAATACCTGTAACCTGAAACACTTGCACAAAACGCATTAAACCCTCAAGATGAATCAAGTGATAAAAGGACAAGTATAATGTAACAAGTAAAAAGCGATCAAGTAAACATGTTGTGAAACATATGAGCAACTTGATCAAACACAAAACAATTTTATGAAAATGACTACAATGATCGTATAGCAAGGCAAACGATTATCCGAACATGCAACCAAAAAGGCACAATAACATAAGGATTTATGCATGTCCAACACATAAGCATGATGCGATGAAAGCAAAAAAAACATAGATACTAAACATAACTCAAAGCACCATAAAGCAAACAAGAAAACAAGCATAATATAAAACAAAACACAACAAAGTTTTCTTATAAAAGATGTCTTCTCCCCCTTGGTATATGCATCTCCGCTATGACTTTCTCCCCTTACGAATGTGCACGAGATAGAATTTCTCTACTTGAGAATAAGCACATGAGTCATATAGAAATGATGAAACATTCAAGTATACTCTCTAGTATACTCTCCCCATTTTTGTCACGAATAGACAAATGAATCAAGAGGAAGGAGGGAAAGAAAAGAAGATGTGAACAAGGGTACTGATGCATGGGGGGTGCAAGATGAATGAGAAAATGAAGTTCAAACAAAAGAAAAAAAACATTCTTAAAAAATGCTACAAAGTATAAAGTAAACATGATATGCTAAAGATAATGGAACAAGGTGTAAACCAAGGCATGACAAAGACACAAGATCATGTTATATGTGTTAAAAAGTCTAAAATTAGCATGAGTGAATGCAAAACATGTCAATTGATAGAGTGTGTGCATCAATGGTGCATTTAGTGTGCATGTGAGATGCATGACCAATGAATGAGCAAGAACTCATGGGGCAAAGTGTGTAAACCACACAACCAATGATCAAAACATGATAAACATTAATAATTATGGTGATCCCCAAAAATTAGTACTCATCGGAGTCCAAAAAAAAAAAAAAAAATGTCATTTGGACATTTTATCAAACACTTAGAGTGCACACACTACAAATGTATGTTAAACAATGCATGAACATATGAGAATCTTTCCTAAATACATGTTATTTTTGCCACAAGGGGCCAACATCCAAAGCAAATCATCATTTAAAACAAAACCCAATAAAAAAGATTGACAAAAATTAAGTTTTCCAACCCTCATTTGAAAAATTCTCAACTATGAACATAAAACCCTCAAAAACATAATTTAAGGATCAAAATCAATGAAAAGAGTTAAAGATTACCTTAGAGATGTTTTTGCTAATAACAGAGAATTTTTGCGAGTAACTCGTTGGTAAGCCCTTCTCGCGAAACACTCTGTCCAAACTTCGTGACTGAGCTTACTCGCGAAATGACTTACGAAAACACCTAGAAAACATGTTTTTCACACAAAATCAACTTAAAAAACTTTGAAAAACATAGGTGATACAAATCACTTCCAAAAGCAAATAAAAAGAACAAAAATCTTTTTGATTTGATCCACATATAGTTGAGCACACGCACATCACATTTGAACATGTGCAAACACACAAATGAAATAAGCATTCATTGAACATTAAACTTGTGTGTTGTGTGTGTGAATCAAGTATGAACTAGTCCATAGTCTAGTATGAAACTTCAATGATCAATTCAATCAAGTCATACACAACTAGTACAAAGTCAAGTGACCTATCTCACTTGTAGAAATAAACATATATAACCCCTTACTAATGTGTTTACAATTGATTGAAAGCTTTTCTTTTGGCTTTCATTTTTTTCATACTTTTGATTAAATACAACTCAAATTTTGGAGAAGTGATGCTATAAACATTTTGATAGAACTTTGACAATTGAGCCTTTGGCTTTGGCACCATACATTTTAATACATATTTGCTCCACATTTTCTTAGTTAAACTAGTTTTTGAAGTAAGGCTTTTTCAGCTCTTTTCTTCCTTTTAGAGATAGACATTTGTAGAGCTCTTTGAAAAAGGAAAAGAATTGTGTGAGAAGATATATAGGCACAAGTCTACGCATGTATCAAGACTAAGCAAGACTATTGACTAATTATTCATGACAAGCTTGAAGATCTATTTACAACAATCAAATCGTAGATTTCTAGATGTTGTTCATGATTAACCTTACAAATTTGGAGATAAATTATTAATGTTTGAGTTTGAGTTTAAGTTGGATTTGTTAGAGAGATAGAGTTTCACTCATTGTTAAGTTTGGATTAAACAAAAATAATTTTGTTTTAAAAAAATGATAATGATGAGTTTGAGTTTAAGTTGGACTTGTAAGAGAGATAGAGTTTTACTCCTTGTTAAGTTTGGACTAAACAAAAATAATTTTATTTTAAAAAAATGATAATGATGTGGCAAGCTCTGGAGAAGTCAATAAAAAGTCAAGGCTTCGGTTATATATATATATATATATATAGAAGCTTGGAATGCCATCTAACAATCATAGTACGATGGAGAAAAGCAATATTTTGACTAACTTCTGTTAAACCTAGATATTCTTGACCTTTTGCTTTCATTAGCTTTCTTCCTAGGACAATAAGTTTAGCCATTCTTATCTCAAATGAGTCTGGTAGGATTGCTCTTCTTCAAACAAAGGAACAAACTCTTCTTTATGATCCAACTCCCCCTTTAAAATGGTCTTGAGCCCTAGCACCTCCCTTTTTTCTTTCTTTTTTTGGGTAAACCAAGATATAATATTAAACTACGAATTCACAAGTCTATTACAATGCATACTAGCTTTATCAAAAGCAAACAAAGTCTCCACCACAGGTGGAGGGTTACAAAAAACAACAAAATGAGTGAAGTATTGCGCTCCTAACTTGGCCAATGCATCCGCACATTGATTGGCTTCAGGGTAGGAATGAATCACGCGCTTATTTGGGATTTGCTTCAAGAGGTTCCTGCAATTAGATAGCACCACCCTTATTATATGCGAAAATTTCTCTAGAATCCTGAGGTTATATCTTACACTCACCCCCTATCCCTCTATAATGATGAGTTTAAACAAAAATGATATTGATGAGTTTGAATTTAAGTTGGATTTGTTAGAGAGATAGAGTTTCAATCCTTGTTAAGTTTGGACTAAACAAAAATAATTTTATTTAAAAAATAAATGATAATGATGTGGCAAGCTCTAGAGATGTCAATAAAAAGTCAAGGCTTTGGTTATATATATTATTGTTTTTTAAAGTGAATTTTCTTTTATTTTTTGGGAAAAATTCAAAGACATCTTTGGACTTCTAGGCCAGAAATTAAACCGATCTCCCCCTTATTCTAATTTATAGGTATGGTTCTAAAAACTAAAGCATTGAAATAACTGGAAAATAGAGAGGTTTGTTGGACCAAAGGTTGAGACGTAATGATACTATAATTAATTAAAATATTAATTATTATTATTATATAAAACTCAAAAATTTTATGAATTTCAAATATACTTTCACAACTTTTATAAGACAAATAGAAAATAATACCACAAATTAACCGTTAACAACCACCTTTCTCCACCACACAACCAGCTTCCACAACTTTTAGCACATCCATTCTTAGAACCACAACAACAAGAACCCCATTCGACTCATATCAAATCAAGCCACATTTCTCATTGCCACATAAATTTCTAATTCAAAGCCCAAAACTCTAAAATTAATAAAAAAATTTCCCAAATTTTCTCTATTTCAAACCCCAAATACTTTTCTGACAAACGAAGAGAAGCTTAGCAACACTGCTTGAAATGGAGGAGCAACACCACCCTTGTGGTGTTGCTCCTCCATTTCAAGCAGTGTATCTTCGCACTACTTTGTTTATATTAATAATGAAATATTCTGAATTTTTATAAGAATCTCTTTACAAAAATTTAACCATGGTTAGTAAGAAAATAAATGATAAATTTAGAATAAAAATGCAAATTTATCAAGCATCAAAACACTTGCAATGAAAAATATCTCTATTACCCATTGAAAAAAAGAAAAAAAACTCACATTTAATATTTTAAAATACACTTTAATTCAAAATTAAAAAATTATGAATTTTAATTATGAAATAAGATAATTTTGGAAACTTTCCCTTAAGCAAAGGGTAGATTAGTACACATTACACAATATTTTTAATATTATTCAACAAAAGTTTGATCAATTGGATATCAAACTTTTAACATTCCTTAATGGATTCTTATTTAAACTTGCATATGAATGCTTGCA
Organism: Quercus lobata; assembly: GCF_001633185.2. Lineage (NCBI taxonomy): Eukaryota > Viridiplantae > Streptophyta > Magnoliopsida > Fagales > Fagaceae > Quercus > Quercus lobata. The sequence goes on from NC_044914.1 coordinate 1,655,717, forward strand.
AACCCAGATTTGCAAATTATGTGAAATGTTGTCATCTTTAAGGAACAGATAAGGTCTTTACACAAATTCACCACTGTAGCTACAAAGATCCTCAAAATTACAAACAAACTTAAATGCAATGATACTTGTTCTTTTAATTATATATGAAAATTTTAAATACATTACAACAATATTTCAGCTAAAAATTACAAAATTTATTACAAAAAGAACAAATTAAATAAAAGAAAAAGGAAAGATTTTCAAAAATGAAAAAAAAAATCTAAAACTACCCAACTAAAAATGTAGGAAACGGTCACTAATTTCAATGCAGATTCCTCATATCAAAAGCTACAATCTCACAAAATAAACCAAAAAAGGCCAAATTTTGTAGAGAAAAAAAAGAAACCTAGATGGAATAATTATTTAAAAAGCTTAAATTTTTATAAGAAAAAGTACCTTTACCACATCACAAATTATTCATCATTTCTCAATTCTCTATAAATGAACATACAAATGAGAAGCCTTTAAACTTGAAAAAATCTGAAGTTCCGTTGGTAGGGACAAAAGGGATTTTGAAGTTATGGGTGAGGGGATCGTCTGAAGCCGATTGTGAGGAAAGAGGAGAGCGTTTGAGGGTGAGGATGAGTTTTGTTGCACGCCGAGGGGTTGAGGGTGACTGATTTGGGTGTTTGAATGAGAGTGTTTGAACTTTGAGAGAGTGTTTGAGAGACTGAGAGACTGAGAGTGTTTGAGTGAGGCGTTTGAATGTAGCTGAGGGTGTATAGTGTGCAGATTTCGAGTCTTATGAACTTGATTTCTACATGGCTAAATTTGGTCCATGTGGAAAATTTTTTCACGTAAGGGTATGACAAACACCAAAAATCGAGTTTTTAAAACTCGAGTTGTAACTGGATTTTGAGTTTTAAAAACTTGAGATGTTAGTTTCCAACATTATTTTGAAACCTAACAACTAACAAAAATGTTTGATATTTAAGGCCATTTGGAAAAAAAAAAAAAAAAATCTTTTTTTTCTCCTTTAAGTTTGGGTGTAATTACCCCAAAATATAATATTATATATAATTAAATTGAGTTCTATGTTCACAAGCTTCTTTATAAACATATTATTATGTTTGAACTTGGCTTATTTAATAATTGAACATAAACTTGAGCTTGAGTTTGGCTTGTTTGCTAAACAAACGAACATAAATAAGTTTTTTTCTTAGTTGAGTTCAAGATATTCATAAACAACTTGATTCATTCACAATCTTAATTATGAGCGAGATTCACAATCTTAATTACCCGGAATATTGTTTCTTTTATAAGAGTTATAAGTAACCCAGTGTGACAAAGAGTTGTATAACTTATTGGGCTGAGTAGCCGTAACTCAGTGAAGTGGACTACTAGCCCATTAGGGCCTAATATGTGGGCAACCCAGAAGCCTGAAGTGAAAGGAAGAGAGAGAGAGAGAGAGAGCTCAAATTTGGCAAATGACAATTGCTTTTTCCCTTTGGAGTTTGGATCATGGCTTGGCCCGTTTGGTTGGCTTCCCTAGTTGTTGCCACAGTTTTAATATGTTGTACTTGTGCCTTATTGAGTTAAAAGTTTCAATTTTTTGTAGGTTACAGTTAGTTCAACTTGTAAAATCTTTGACGGTTGAATAAGAGATTTGAGATTCAATTTCCGTTTACACCAAAAACCGATTGGTGTCTTGAACCCTTAGTTTGATGATAAAAAGCTATCATTAAAAGCGGATGCCATAGATTGAAACTCTCTCAAAAAAAAATTTCAATTTTTTAATAAGTTGAAATAACTTAATAGGGGAAAAAAATTAGATAATAATAAAAATAAATTTCATTTCTGTAAAGAGAAGAAAACCCAGGTATTTATCATTACCAAACAAGGAAAAAAAAGAAGAAGAAGAAGAGAGATTCAAATTTTGAAACAAAGATTCTTTAGATATTTTTTTATGTAGCCAATAAAAATGTTTGACTAGACTCTAGAGTCAGCAGACACATTTTTTGATTTATATGTTATGGGGTCAAGTATATTAGGAGCCATACGAAGAAGGGTCATAAATAAAGTAATTAATATGTCTTTGTCTATGTTGTTGTAGCAACAAATATTGTAAGTAGTCTATTTTTTGGTACACCGTGGAGATATGGGGTTGGGGATGGGGATGGGGATGGGGATGGGGATAGATTAATAAGTATAAACTGAACCTACGAATTTGAGGATGGTTGAGACTTAAAAGAGTGGAGACTGAGTGAGGTTGTGGAAAAAAAGGGTAAAGTAGTTGCATGTCCTTCTCTCTCTCTCTCTCTCTCTCTCTCTCTCTCTTTCTATTGTATTTTGGCCATGAAGTGTTGTTTGTGTGAGGATCGGATTTAAGGATTTTGGTTGAGAAGATGAAATTCGGCTCACCAATTTTGACTTTACCCATTCCATCCATTCTCCTCGTGTGTTTACTATGATGTTGTTTCTCTCGTCCTAATATCATTTTTAATATATGTTGTATATTTAATTAAGAAAAAACAAATAGTAAGCTTGTAAACTTGTATATTTCACTTTGCTCCTTCCATGCAGATGATTAGGATCAAATCGTTACAATTAATATATATTATTAATAAGAAGAATATGGAGACCATTCTTTTCTAAGACAAAACCCCATATATGGCCATTTCTTTTATATTGTACTAGCATGTAATTTATGCAAACGCATGGATGCACTTAAAATTCAACACAATTTTTATTATAAAATATAAATAACTAGTCAAATTATTAAAAAAAATTGCATGTAACACATGCATATGTATAGATACATTTAAAATTAAACACAATTTTTATTATAAAAATATAAATAATTAGTCAAATTATTTTTTTTTTAAAGTGAACGTAATTAGGCACTTATTAAAATTCTTACCTAAATTTAATACTACTGATGATTTTTTTTTCCTGATTTTTAATAAGATGGAACATGTGGTGATTTTTGTTGTGCGGTAATTTTTATTTAGTATATGTGATTAGTTTTTTTTTTTTTTTTTTTTAATTTTATAGTTCATTAATATTAGATTCTTAGTATTTTGTACTCATTAACTTACCTGGTACAAAATTAAAAGACTTAAGTAGATAATTATAGTGTGGCTCTCACATATATTTAGACACATGACGCAAAATTGGATTCTAATTTCGGATTCTAATTTCAAATTTTAATTGAACTTTCTCTATCATTCTCTCATCATTGTCAAATAATTCTTGCCATCTTTGACTCGTGAGTGTAGCCCAAAAGTTGAACCACATGAACCATGTGTTTCTTATGCAATGCTCTTTTTTCCCTTAAGATCTTTATATTGCTTCAAAAGTAGCATTACAAGCAACTTGGAGATTCTATAGCTAATGGACACCAAGGGATTAATCATCTTTCAAATTATTATTATCTAAATTTAATACTACTTATGATCTTTTTTTTTTCTTCTAATTTTTAATAAGATAAAACGTGTGGTGATCTTTGTTGTGCAATGATTTTTATTCAGTATATGTGATTGGTTTTTTATTTATTTAAATTTCATAGTTTATTAATATTAGATTCTTAGTATTTTTTACTCATTAACTCACTTGGCACAAAAATTAAAAAACTTAAGTGGATAATTATGGTGTGGTCCCTACATAAATTTAGACACATAGTGCAAAATTTGATTCTAATTTCAAATTCTAATTGAACTTTCTTTAAACTTTACCTATTAATATATATATATATATATATATATATATTTATATATATTATTCAATGAATTCTTAAAATCTTAACAATTTAAAATTAATTTTTAATTTAATTTTTTTTACTTCAACATGTAATTATAGTTTGCTTATATTTAGAGAATTGATGGTGTGGTAAAATCATTACTATTACATTTAATTGTGAATGATTAACATTTTAAAAATTTTATGGTGGAAGGATCAAAATCCTCTAGAATTCTTAGAAATATTTGCAGTATCAAGTTCTTTAAATCCCAACTTTTCTTTTATAATAAAATAATAAGATTATGGTGCATCATAAATTCATTTACATAAGCCAAAAAGAATGGGTATTTAAAAAAAACAAAAAACAAAAAACAAAAACAAAAACAAAAACTCAAACTTTCCAACAAAACAAAACAAAAAACTCATATATTTTAATCAAACTTGAAGCCTGCCAAAGCCATTATGGCTTTTTGTCTCAAGTTTTTTCTCAAGAAAATTATATTTTTTAGAGTAGTCATTAAAAAAAATTTATATTATAAAAAACATAATAAAACATAACTTGAATATATCGCAATCACAAAAAAAAAAAAAAAAAAAAAAAAAACCTTGAATATATGAAATTTTATAATTTCTTTCTTCTAATAAAATAAAAAGGCAAAAACGGATTGACAAGAGATAAAGTAAGAATTAAGAATTCTGAGATGAGAGTAATAAAGTGAGAGAGTCTAAAATGATGAGAGAAAGAGAGAGTAACAGATGATACCAGCTATGACTGTGCACCAGGCCCCTAAAAAAAGTAGAATTGCTACTACTACAAAGCCACGGAGAATTCATGGCCATTGCATCTCTCTTGGTTTTTTTTTTTTTTTTTTTTTTTAAGAAAAATGAAATTATAGATTATTTTTACGAAATGAGTTGCATGAATTACGAATCTATATGATTAGGAATTTTTTATTGAATATTTTATTCACTGAAAAATCTCAACTATAAAAATCTTTGTGAATATATCTTCAAAAAAAGTATTCATAACAAATCTTTATCAAATAAATATTCAGAATCAAAATTCATTAAGGAAGGATCTCCAAAATACAAGATTCTGGACTTAAAAGCCTTTACAAGCCGATTAAGCTTAGAATCTAATGAATTTTTTTCAAGATCAATGCCCTATCAATCATCAAGACTTGAACATTCCAAATGCCCCTCTACAAACAAGGTTTATGCATGGCAATTATTTTTCTTGAGTCAGTCAAGGAGAACAAACCTTGTAAATTTCCCTAAGCAGTCAATAATTCTTAAAAATCAAATCATAACAACTTTATCATCTATGAATGACTCATGCTTGCAAGATCCAATAGAATTTCGACATTGTTCATGGCAATTAGAACTTTTTCGCAACATTTCAAGATTACCTTGTGTTACAGAAAAGTGTCTAAAAATAAATAAATAAATAAATAAATAAACCTAGTGGTAATCAAAAGCCAAAATCCCCAACGGTAATTGACATTTAGAACTTCCTTGTAATACAACAAAGTTGTTCTAAAACATGATTCATCAAGGTTTTCTCCTATCACATAGATAAGAAATTCCAAAGCACAATTAATGCACCTCCTCCAATTGGTTTCGGTTAAACTTTAGTCACAAAATATAAGTGTCTTCTTTTTATATTGACATTCACTTTTTAAGCTTTGTTAATAAGGGTCATTCTGTAAACATTCCATTTTACAACCTTCGTTTAATCTCACTACAAGTGCAAAATAGTCATTTTGCAATGTAAGGGGAAAATCGTATTTTAGACCTTTCAATCTTTTGATGCATCATTGAAAGTAAATCTTGTAGTAACGATCAATATGATATATCATGTGCTTATTAAATCGAACCATCAGATTAAAAGTTATATATGATTAAAATATTAACGGTTAACATGAATCCAGATGAATCAAGGTGAAACACAAGTGATTATCACTAATTAATTATCATTCGTTCGTAAAAAGATTGAAAATAATTAATTATGTGGCATAATGTGATTGGATTTTAATGATAATAATCGTGAGAATGCATGCATGCAATAAACAGGACTTAATTGTTGTTTGTAGTAGATGTACTTAAGACTCTCCCTCACCTTTGGAAAGTTGCATGGATCAGTGACCTCGAGGTGACCTAGCTAGCCTGCGAGATCCACGTGGCAGGAAGTCTAGATTAGAGTGTTGACTGTGCATCTCGTGACTACCATGCGACCTTAGGGCATGTCCAGGTAGCGAGTTGCTTGATCTCTATACTTTGCTTCCTAGATTGATCCTGGTTAATGTATTTTTGCCAGCACGCACACACTGAGGCATGGCAAGGGCTTCTGATAGGGGTTAAACAAACCCTAGAAATCTAGAGAGGCATCCAAGAGAGGCCAACATTGAATGTAAGAAAAGAGAGAACCTTTGTCTTGACAAAAACTCATTCCACCCTCTCTTTTTCATCTCTTCAATATTTGATTGAGATTTTGTAAACCATTTCCTCACCCGTAAACACAGACCTTGTGAGTGAGAGAAAGCTTATGGAAACTTGAGAAGCCACATTCAAATCCAATCTCTATTGGTGGTGTTTCCATTGGTGCTTCAATGGAGGTCTTCGATGAGCTAGATGAAGAAAATACTTGGTAAAGTTGGTTGCTAGCTAGACGTTCGAGGGCTTAAATACACAAGGAGAAATAGGCTTGGAGGGTTTATGTTCGTCCATGTATTGCAACTATTCATTCTAGTGGAGATTTCCAACGGGTGGTCAGGGGAGAGGTTTTTACACCCAATGCTCAGATTTTCCTCTTCCTAAACACATTTTGGTGTTGAGTGTGGTTTGCTTGCTTTTCCCTTTCATTTCTTTTAGTTTAGGTTAAAATTGATTAAGCCATAAAAAGTTTGCTTTAGGATTCTAAATACTTGCTAGGGTTAATATAGCACCTTTCAGAATCTCAGATGACAAGGAGGATTGTGTTTTGCATTATCATATTTGGACAGTTTCCACCCAATAATATTTCATCAAATATAATGACAATATTGTCAATCTTTTAATTTAGCTCCATATATAAGCATAGTGATCTAATGGACTCATTTCAAAACCAATCTTTAAGATTACCTGTTGGAACTTCAAATACCATTACAAATTGGAGACACAGTTTCCTCTTGCCCTTTTATATATAAACCCTCCGGTTGTGACATATAGATGTATTTCTTCAGTTCTCCATTGAATAATGTCGTGTTGACGTCGATTTGGTACAATTCTAAATCCATTCCTTTCGCAATGAATACGATAACTTTAACCAAAGCAAACTTCATTACTAGGTTGCCGTCTGTCTTGTACTTTTCCTAAGTGCCCACTTGTACCCAATGGCTTTTCTCCCATCTGGCTAGGTGTACATGTCAAAGTCCAGATGTCATTCTTCGAAGAATTCTTGATGGAGTCTAATTCCTCCACCGTAATATCCGGATCAAAATTTAGGGGGCCAAAATATCAATAAAAAGAATCTTTAAAATACAAATTAGTATATATTTAACGTTAAGAAAAAATCAACAAAAGAGAGGAGAAACAAAATAACCGTATATTAATACATTTAAAATTAATAATTTAAAAATAGAATTCAACATTCTTTTAAATAACAAAAATCATCTATAGTTGATTTTGTACTAAACTTTGCAACAATCTCTCTTTCAATCCTAATTTCTTTTGATTAATGATACATGAATTTATAAAATTTATATAATAAAATTTGTAATCCTAATGACTGTACACTACACATTAGCACCAATTTATTAATGCAACTATTCAATTCTATAATACCCCACATAAAATTAAACTAATTTACTAATAAACAACCAACTAGTAAGTAGTAAGTTAAAAAAAAAAAAATATTTTAAGTTAAAAATTAATAGCCAAACACACCTACCATCTCACCCCACACATTGATTAATGGCCACCCACACACCCCACTCTCACTCGCTACAAGTACATTAACTTGGTTTGTAATTTGTATTCATCTATCTTTCTTCTTTTTTTCTTTGCGTATTTTTTTTTCTTTTTAGCATAAATAGTCATATCTTTTTCACGAAAATTCAAATAGTCAATCTTAACACTCATAAAAAAAATAGCTTAGATCTAAGAAAAAAGAGTAAGAAACAGCCAACACAGTAACACAGATGTTATAGTATGGTTGTTTGCCAGTTGGGTTTTATCATTTTCATGGGCCAATTTGTAACTTATTGAGAGGAGGGGGGCCAAAAATAATTATTTTGGGCTCAATTGTTAAACTATTTATTAAATGTGTATACTATTACTATTTTTAAAATAAAATTAAAAAAATAAAATAAAATAAAATTTGGGGAGTGGGGTGCCCCCTCTGCCCCTTACTAGTTCCGTCTCTGGTAATATCCAGCCATTGTTATTAATTTTCCATGGTTTTCTTATAATTTACTAGATCCTCGCTCAAGTTATTTTCTATATTGTACAAGTGATAATCCGTAAACCATTGTGGATGGTTTCCTTTCTCTTTAACTCCCACTATATTCAGGATTGGTGGCTTGTTTCAGTACCGGTACTCATTTTTTGTCATGCTCCTACTTTCTTGAGCATTCGCATATTCATTCTTAAGGTCCTCTAGTAAGTAGTAACCTTATCGATCTCATGCAGTTGAGTACTACTTTTGGTGCTCTCGAGGATATGTAGCGTCCCTATTCTCTATCAATTCTCTAATTGGGGTGAAAAAAATGTATCCAATAAATTTACATTCTATAGTCTTCTCTCTTAATTTAATCTTTAACGTTTATTTGTTGTACCCTCAAACTCTCAAGCTTGGTAAAACACAGATATATTAGGTCCCTTAAATTCTCAATGTTTGAAGGAAACAAAGTATTTCATTCATTTAATTCTTAATTTTTCGCATACACTATAGCAAATAATTGTACACTTAGGCCCTATTTGGTTCACTACTCACTCATATCTCAATTTTCATGGAGAAAATGGGCAAATACCCTTTTCTCCTAAACTAAGCAGTGTTTTGCCCCATTTTCCAAACTAATTAGGGAAATGCCTCTCTTTCGTAACTCAATTTGAGATAAATCGAGTTTAAAAAAAAAAAATTTCCTGGAGCCCTATAGCGGCGTTTTTAAGGACTTATAGTGGTATTTTGTAACTCGACCTCTATGAAATCGAGTTATAGGCAATTTTTTTAAAATTTTTTTACCTATAACTTGATTTCATAGTGGTCGAGTTACAAAACACCACTATAGGTCTTGAAAACGTCACTATAGTCTCCTTAAAAACGCCGCTATAGGGCCTAACTCGATTTATCACAAATTGAGTTTCAAAAGAAGGGTATTTCCCTAATTAGTTTGGGAAAGGAGGCAAAGAGCTGCTATTTTTGCCCGAAAAGGGCATTTGGCAATTTTTTCCTAGTTTTAATCACTCAAACTCTATTTCCATATCTCATTTCTTTATCTCTACTTTTTCCATAACTCCAACAAATTTTTGTTTGGGTCTTGTTCTCAAGTGCATATCTCACTAATTAAACTCAATTTTTTGATAAAGTAGTGGAGCCCACACATTGTGCTTGGTCAGAAGTCAGAATGGTAACAAGAAGCACAATACCCACATCTGCCTAGCAGAGTTAAACGAAATCGAGAAAGTGAGAGAGGGCAAGCAAAATCAAACAAGATTCGCAATATCAACAACGAAATTGAGAGAGAGAGAGAGAGAGAGAGAACAAATGTGACAAACACAAACGAAATTGAGGCATTGCTCACCACCGGTAAATGCATAAATCCACAATTACCGCATCGCACAAAAACCCATCAACCATCGAGAAGTATGCCACCATAAACAACCCATAAACACACCGATCTCAACCCATAAACCCAATGCCACCATAAACAACCCATAAACCCACTAATCTCAACCCATAAACCCACTGAGAAATGGATCCATAATTTGGGATGAGAAAGGCAAAGAAGAAAAAAAAATGTCTAGGATGAGAAAGGCAAAGAGGAAAGGTGAAAAAAGAAGAAGAAGAAAGAAATTATAACTCGGTTGCTTTTGGGTGTTAAGGGGGAGAAGAAAGAAAGAAGAGGTGGAGAAGAACGAAAAAAAGAAAGAAAAGGTGACTAGTAAGAGAGAGTATGATAATAAAGTAAGTATGCCATTTGACTTGATAAAGACCAGTGGGTCCCAGTGCCTTTATTTTTTTACAAGTTTGCCATTAAACTCAATTCTCATCACTTGAAAACATCTAAAACTTGTTTTTGTTTTCAATAACTCATCACTCAGTTTTGTGAGAACTAAGTGATGGAAACAATACCCCAAAACTCATCCAAACAAACTTCTTCTCTGTGGGACCCACTTATTTTGGGTGATGAGTGATGGAAACCCACAAATCCAAACAACCCCTTAGATTATGGAATACTAATTATGTTGAATAAAGCGTCGTTCATGACCATTATGACAAAACCTAACAAAAACCACTAATAATGAGGTAACATGCTTATTATATTCAAAGTAGTCACTAGTAAGGCATATAATAGGGTTGAATGGGGAATGTTTGGAGAAAATTATGCTTAAGATGGGTTTTCATAGACAGTGGGGGGATTTAGTGATGCAGTGTGTTCATTCTATCAGCTATTCTATTAAGTTTAATGGTAAGCCTCGAGGTGTCATTCACCCCACTAGGGGTCTATGCCAAAGGGGTCCATTTTCCCCATATCTATTTTTATTTTGTGCAAAAGGGCTCTCTGCATTAATTAGATAAGCAATGGGATGTGGTGCCATTAAGGGGATAACGGCTTGTGTAAGAGGACCGGCTATTTCTCACTTGGTCTTTGCAGATGACAATCTGATCTTTTGCTGAGCCACAAATGAAGAGTGCTCTAACATGATTACCATATTGGAAACACATGAACATGAGTCAGGTCAACAGTTGAATCATGATAAGACATCCCTCTTCTTCAGTCATAGGACTCCACAACCTATTCAAGATGACATTAAGAATAGATTTGGGGCAAAAATCATCAAGTAGTATGAGAAATATCTTGGCCTTCCATCTTTGGTAGGCAAAAATAAATGTAACACCTTCCATCAATTAATTGAAAGGTTGGATAATAAACTTTCTGGGTGGAAAGGAAAATTGTTGTCTAATGCAGGTAAGGAGATCTTAATAAAGTCTGTGGCACAAGCGATGCCAACTTACACGATGAGTGTCTTTAAACTTCCTAATACTCTCTATGATGAAATGACTAGTATGGTACATTAATTTTCGTGGGGTCTAACCAATGAGAGAAACAAAATGGCATGGCTAAGCTGGGATAAGATGTATCTGCCAAAAGATGAGTGTGGGTTAGGATTTTAAGACTTGAAGGCATTCAATCTTGCTCTGTTGGGTAGATAGGGATGGTGATTTCAAACCAACACCACATCACTAGTTCATAGAGTATTCAAAGCATGATATTTCCCTGAGGGTGACTTTCTTTCAGTTGAACTCGGCAACCATCCCTTGTATGCATGGTGGAGTATTATGTCAGTTCAACCCATTATACAGAGGGGGCACCATTGGCAGGTGGGCAATGGCCATTCCCTTCAGATTTGGAGGGATAAATGGCTCACTCAACCATCCATTTTCAACCTCACATCCAGGCCACTGATTGTCCCATGTGATGTGAAGGTCTCAATGCTTATTGATCCTTATACTCGGGCATGGAGGACTAACATGGTCTCACAGTTCCTCTCACCAATGGATGCAGCAACTATTTTAAGCATTCCTTTAAGTTATGGCTCCCTTGTGATCAAATGGTTTAGGCTTTTACACCCAAGGGGAACTTCACAGTTCGGAGTGCATATAGGTTAACCTTGGACATGGTAAATAGAGCTGCTAGTGGGGAAGCTTCAGACAACCATCAACACAATTTGTTTTGGAAGACCCTTTGGCGCCTAAATGTCCCATCAAGATTAAGTCCTTTGCTTGGCATGCTTGAAAAAACATCTTACCCACAAAAGATAACTTATGCTAAAGGAAGGCAATTGATGTTCCTACATGTGAGGCTTGTGGCTCTGGTGTAGAGAATACAGGACATGTCTTTTGGGAATGTAAGAAAGCACAGGAAGTTTGGGTATTGCCAGGTATTTCTTTTGATCCACCAAAGCTCCTTGCTTCGGATTTTGTGGACTTTCTTTGGCATCTAAAGTTTAGGCAAAAGATGGGGGACAAATTGTTAGAGTTAGTGGTTATGGTGGCATGGTGTTTATGGTTTAACTACAATGAAGTGAGGCAAGGTAAGGCTCGACAATCGGGGCCTGCTATTCTGAGCAAAGCCTGGTACTTGCTAGATGAGTTCCAGATGACTAACATTAAGCTGTCCCAAGCCATGTCGAAGGATGAGATTCAATGGGCACTTCCAAATGATCTGTGGTACAAGGTTAATGTGGATGCAGCCGTCTTTTCTAGCACAAACTCAATCGAAAGAGGAGCTCTCATTTGTGATCACGAGGGATGTGTCAAAGCTACTATCAACAAGTCCAGCCCCATTTCGTTGGGACCTTTAAAGGCTGAAGCTAAGGCTTTGGAGGAAAGCGTATTTTTTGCATGGGATGTGGGTGTTAGAGATGTGATCTTTGAATGTCACTCCTGAATTGTTGTTGATGCAGTAAATGATCTTTGTGAGCCACCTATTGCCATTGGTAATATTATAGATGGCATCAGGTAGAAGTAGCAGGACTTTCGTAGGACCAAAGTTTCTCATATTTGTCGATGGGGTAATCGCCCTGCTCATATTTTAGCTCTGGATGCTTGTTATATCATTGGTTTTATAACTTGGATAGAGGAAATTCCTTATATGATTGAGTCTACTGTGACTCAAGATGTATTGTTTTTATTTTCTTTTTAATAAAAGTTATAGTCTTCTTATAAATTTTTAAAAAAAAAAAAAAAAAAGTCAAACATTTTTGTTTTATATAGATTATCCATGCGTATTATTTTGTTGATTTAAAAAAATTATTAACGTATTTAACTTAACCCCCACTAATATCGCATATTTACCAAAAAAAAAAACAAAACAAAAGACATCCCATCACTTTCTAAACCAAGTGTACGAGCCTTTTCTCATGGTTCTTACCATCATTTCAACTACCAAATAGAGCTTTCTAAGCCTTCAAAGTGCATGTACCTAAAAGAACAGGTGGTTCAGAAAATGCATATGAAGCCTGTCGGTAAGGTTCTCTTATCAAGGACTCCCTTTCTCTGAAGTTTGTTTATCTGTAATTTTAATTTATATTATTTGCTTGAGTTGATGATGACGGGGCATTAATATTCGCCACTGTCGATGGGTTTTAAAGTCATCAACAGCACACAAAGGACAAAGTATTGAATATTTATTTCATTGATAATTGAGCATTAATGGAACATTTACGTTGGGAAAGGTTAGCAATGACTTTATCATTTTAGATACTTGTTCACATCAACCACAAGAAGTTTTTTTTTTTTTCTTTGAGTACAGGAAGAACATGTATATAAGTCAAATTATTTAATATGTTAGTCCCGTCTCACATGTACTGAATAATTAAAGAAAATAAAGCAAGTTGTGTAAGTATAACAAAAAAACAAAAAACAAAATATTTACTCTGTCGAAATTATTACTTTTTTCTTATTTTATATTTTTTATAATTTGATAGTTAGGAATGAAGAATTTGAACATAAAATGTTTTGGCTAAAAACATTAACATGGCTCTGATTTGGCAAAATTTATCCTTGTTAGTTGTTAAGTAGATTCTTCATATCTTTTCCTAACAAAAATTTAAAAGAATAAAATCTTAGAAGCTGCCAATTACCTTGTTTGATTTTTTTAATATTAGAAAATTTAGATTAAAGATCGCTTTAACTAGGATTGTGCCAATTACCTTCTTTTTTTTTAATACAAAAAATGAGTAAAAAATATTTTTCTATTATTTGGATCACATTAAAAAGTATTAATGTCTTATAATTCTTAAAAAATATATAAACGGATACTTTCATTCAATAAAACAAAACCCAACTGATAAAATATTTTCTATTTCTCGGGCTATTTGGGAGATAAAAATGAGAAAACAAACAAAAAAAAAAAAATTTACTCTGTCAAAATTATCACTTTTTTCTTATTTTATATTTTTTATAATTTGATAGTTAGGAATGAAGAATTTGAACATAAAATGTTTTGGCTAAAAACATTAACATGGCTCTGATTTGTCAAAATTTATCCTTGTTAGTTGTTAAGTAGATTCTTCATATCTTTTCCTAACAAAAATTTAAAAGAATAAAATCTTAGAAGCTGCCAATTACCTTGTTTGATTTTTTTAATATTAGAAAATTTAGATTAAAGATCGCTTTAACTAGGATTGTGCCAATTACCTTCTTTTTTTTTAATACAAAAAATGAGTAAAAAATATTTTTCTATTATTTGGATCACATTAAAAAGTATTAATGTCTTATAATTCTTAAAAAATATATAAACGGATACTTTCATTCAATAAAACAAAACCCAACTGATAAAATATTTTCTATTTCTCGGGCTATTTGGGAGATAAAAATGAGAAAACAAACAAAAAAAAAAATATTTACTCTGTCGAAATTATCACTTTTTTCTTATTTTATATTTTTTATAATTTGATAGTTAGGAATGAAGAATTTGAACATAAAATGTTTTGGCTAAAAACATTAACATGGCTCTGATTTGTCAAAATTTATCCTTGTTAGTTGTTAAGTAGATTCTTCATATCTTTTCCTAACAAAAATTTAAAAGAATAAAATCTTAGAAGCTGCCAATTACCTTGTTTGATTTTTTTAATATTAGAAAATTTAGATTAAAGTTCGCTTTAACTAGGATTGTGCCAATTACCTTTTTTTTTTTAATACAAAAAATGAGTAAAAAATATTTTTCTATTATTTGGATCACATTAAAAAGTATTAATGTCTTATAATTCTTAAAAAATATATAAACGGATATTTTCATTCAATAAAACAAAACCCAACTGATAAAATATTTTCTATTTCTCGGGCTATTTAGGAGATAAAAATGAGAAAACAAACATTTAAATTCAAAATTCTCGTAGGAAAAAATAAAGTAAAAGAAAAGGAAAGAGAGAGCAACTAATTTGAACAAAATAGTCATTTTGGAAAAAGTCAGTAGTTGGTTTTCTTTGGCGAGTTTTTTTTTTTTTTTTTTTTTGAGAGAGTTTTATAACCTATGGCGTCTGCTCTTGATGATAATTCTTTATTATCAAATCAAGACACCAATCAATTTTTGGTGTAGGCGGGGATTGAACCCCAAATCTTTTACACAACCATCAGAGACTTTACCAGTTGAGTTAACTGGAACCCACTGGCAAGTGTTTTTTTTTTTTTAGTGTGTAGTTACAAATTATAATAGTCTTCTTCTGAATATGTAAAATTCCAAAAATACCTTTTTGCACTAAAAAAACAGAACATTTTTCGATCTATTAGACTTATTTTTGATGACTACAGAAAACGTTTTTTTTTTTTTTTTTTTTTTTGTTGACTTCCTTTTTTACTGTACAAAACACTGGAAATTACATAAAACACTGATTTTTTTTTTTTTAAATCTTTATTAGAGAAGGGCAGTAATCAATCATAGGGAGAGAAGCATGAACAACCTTAATAGTTTGTTTGGATAGAAGGGGAGTAAAGGGGGTAGAGTAGAGGGAGGGAGAGTAAGTTAAATTACCTTATTTGGATGTTTTTTAAGAGAGGAGGGGGAGGGATTTGGAGGAGTTATAACTACTTCTAACCCCTTTTTTTTTATTCTCCCAAATTGGAGAGATTTGGAAGGAAAGTAGAGCATAGAAATGCTTGACTAAATAAATTACCAAATTTAACCTTACCATATTAACAAAATTACAAACTATGAAAAAACTAATTATTCCCCTCCCCCTTACTTAATTTTAAAAACATCTAAACAAAGTGAAGGATAATCATTTCCCTCTACTCTCCTCTCCCTCCAAACCTCCAAACATAGCAAGATTGTCATCGACAATGGATTTTCTTTCCTTTTTTCCCACCATAATCCAAACCTTCTCGACAAACAAATTTTTTTTTTCTAATAAAATCTTTTTTGTCGAAACAAAGTAAACATTAATCTCTATGCACTATGTTGTCTAGTCCACACTTCATTAAGCTCATTTAATGAGCTTGTTGCTCAATCATATCAAGACTCTTATTTCAACTTGAAACATGAGTAGTCTTTAATCTTTATTAGACAGCTATCTTTTTTTTCCCCTAAATTTAGCAATTTGGTAGCGCAAAAAACTACTTTATTTATTTTACCACCTCATTTTATAAAAACTCAATATCAATGGTTTTATTTTAGTTTCCAACCTAATAAAATAATATATTACTACAATAAACAACCACCACCACCACCACCATAAAATAAAATAATATAACTTTTAATAAAATATATATATTTTTACCTTCTTAGTTACAGTGCACAGCCATCTTTGGCTGTGCACTATAGCTCAAAAGCCAAATTTTTTGGCTTTCCCTCCATCATTATAGCATGCTTTTTAGTATTGGTGGTACTAAAAATAGCAATATGACTTTTTAGCACCACTAATACTAATGCTCTAAGCCACATATAAAGGCTTTTGTATGGGGCTATACTATTAAAAACTAGCTACAATCTGATTGAAGTATTTGAATCCAAATCTTTTGTACCATTCTTTTTACTTCATTCTATAATCCACAATTAAAAATCTTTCATATGTCCACCTATTTAATTATATCTTAAAATCATACATTTTCTTTTACAATTACCAAAAATAAATGGCCAAAAAAAAAAAAAAAACATAGCACATCCACCCCCCCCCCCCAATAAACTTCACTAGCGCCATCAATGCCCCTAATCATGGCCAATTACCCCCGCCAAGTCCACACCACCGCCTCTAATGGATATCTTTACATTTTCATTAACAAGATGTTGATCTTGTTCGAATCGGGTTCTTCTATGTTGCTTCCTTTAAGATTAAAAGGGAGGGAGTTATTGGAGGCAAAAGTAGTGCGGTTGTGGGTGGGTGTGTTTAAGAGGGATGAAGTGGAAGAGTGATGGGGTTTAGCGTAGGTGATGAGATTGACTTGGATTTGAAGAAGACAAGAAGGCGGTGTGGAACTAGTAGTGTTGGATGGTCATGCTAAGTGATGTTGATGGTGTTAGCGACCTCTTGTTAATGGCACTGACAAAAGTTGGTGGTGGGGTTTTTTTTTTTTTAATTTTTTAAAAATAATATTTAGGTAATTGAAATAAGAAAATGCATAATTTTAGGATGTGATTAAATAGGTGAACAAGTGACAGGTTTTTTTGTGGAGCAGGGAGGAGTGGTACAAAAGATTTGAATTTGAAGAATGTATAGTGAATAATTAAGAAAAAAGTATTTAGAGTGAAAATCTTGTTGTGTTAAGTGTTATTGGTTTCATTAGGTTTTGTTTTGTTTTTGTTTTGGCAGTGAGATTAATTGTATTCATTCTTAGAGAGTTATTATTCTTATTTTCTTCTAGATTTTTTTTAACTTAAGTTTTTTGGGAATAAACCATGAGCATTGTAATCTCTATTTTATTATAGTGAATTCATCGGATATGTTTAATGGTTTTTCTTCTACAGTAAATGGCTTTCTATGTAAAATTGACATGTTCTTTCTATTTTAATATAATTTAAATTATTTATGTATAAAATTTAATCTTTTTATACACATCCAATTTATAATCTATTTTTGGTACATATTATATCATATTACCATCATTTCAAAATACTTGATTTCTCTCTCTTTTAGCACTCTCACAATTGTCACTCCATTCCTTTTTCCTTTTCTTTTTTATCTCTACTTTATTAAAGTCGAAACTATTTTACTAGGGATGAAAAAGTACCTCCAATGTGCTCTACCCTAACTTATCTTGCTCCCACCTAGAAGCAGAAGGGGCAGGCTGGGAACAAGCACTCCTAATTGCTTGGGTTGGGTTCTATTAACGAGTATCTTTAAGACATTTAGTAATAAGTCATTTCAGGAAAAATATTATACTACTTTCATGAAAAATAAAAATAAAAATAATTCAAAAAGTTAGTTATCTTTTTTCTTTTTTTTTTAATAATTTTTTAAAAGATATTTCTTATACTAATACCCAATTACCCATCCATTATCTTTTCCTTATTTAATTTACTCCACACGAGTATGGTTTAGTTTTTTTTTTTTGGATAAACCGTGTATGGTTTAGTTTGGCAAAAGAAGAAGCTTTCATTTAATGATTCTAACCCACTCGTCTTCAAAATTAAATATTAGGGGGAAAAAACCATTGTTGGGTCCTACAGCATTAGCCTATTAGGTGTTATCTTACATCATTAATGAATGAGTTTGAGTATTAGCCTTTTTAAGAGTCTTAACTACCCTAAGAATCAATGTCTACTTTGGCGTAGGCTATGGGGTAACACTCCTCTGAACAGCTTCATCTACTTTTGTCGTCTTTTATACTATACTCGTTGTTGACCTGCACAGTTTTTACTTTTTTTATTTTTAATTCTTATAAGCAGACATGATTTAAAATGTGCTATTTTTTATTAGATATTTGGTTTTAAAAAACGGAAGTGAGAAATATATACTATCAAAATTATAGAAATTTGTGAGTATTAGTCTATTAGACATTTATTAAACATTTATAGAGTGAGTATAGAAGTGAGTAGTAGTCTATTAAATATCTATCAAAATTATAGAAGTGAGTATTAGTCTATTAAACATTTATAGAGTTGGAATATGTCACAAGTCCATCACATTCTAAGTCCTCAAATGATAAACAAAGTCTATTGAACACGTTTACTTTAATTTCACTATTTTTAAAAACTATCCAGATATAATTTTCTATAAAATAAGTCACATACAAAACCTTTTACACTTTTGAGTTTTATAAAAGTCTAACAATTTATAGTTTTATTATTACTAAACTAATGTTAAAACCCCTTTGTGTTAGAATCTTTTTCCCTCTCCCTTGTGTGTGTATGTGTGTTTGTTTCTAAATAAATATAAATATATATATATATATATATAAAAATAATAATAATAATTGTTACAATAATATCTCCCAAAAAATACATTGATAATTTTTTATTCCAAACAACTATACAAACGCTTTAATTTTTATTGGGCATAAGAACCGCATATCAACTGACTTGTAAACACATTGCAAGAAAAAATTCCAAAAGAAATTATTTCAACCCAAGTAACCTATAATTACAATCCCATTACATTAAATAATTCCAAACCCTAATCAATTTCCATATGAATGAAATGTGATCAAAATTATAAGAATTTACTAACACAAAGAGACTAAACAATCAAAATAGTGATTTGGATACTTTTGATTTGGTGATTACAATATAAGATCGAATTGTGAGAATATAGTAAGAAAGAGTATAGAAGCTTATGTGTAGAGTTGTCAAATTCAATAAAATATGAGTCTTGAGAGGGGGACAATTTAGCCATTGGAACAATGCCAAGTGATTCTATTTGGCTTTTAGAGACAAAATACACCAAGGATATAGGTTTTACATTGAAAAAAAATTGACATATATACATAATAATTTTTTATAAAATAGTTCAAACATTTATCTACCTTGGAAAGATTGGAACTCCAGGTTACTCTAAAAGTCATTGTTACTCTCTTTCAATCTCCCTTAAAAATTAAAAAACAAACAAAAATGATGACAACATCATTGAGTTTTTTTTGTTTAGTATAAACTCTATTTGTTGTCAAGGTCAAGGCTAAGGGGGAAAAGGCATCAAGATATATACACACACACCGGTAGAGATCATAAACAAAAACGTAAGGGTAGAAAATTTACCCAATCACAATTTCTAAGCTTGAACTCAAAAGAGAGATAGAGAGAGAACGTATGTAAATATGAAAGTATGAAGAGGAAGAAAAAAAAATTGTATTACCAATAAGGGGGGTGAGGAAGTTGAAATGTTGGGAAAGATGAGGAAACATTGTATGTTTAGATAATTAATTTTAGGAGGAGGTGAGGAAGTTAGATAATTAAATTAAACATTATATGCATTACCAATTACCAATAAAGTTTTTCTCAAAAAAAAAAAATAAATTACCAATGTTTAGAAGATGAAAAAACATTGTGTGTTTAGACAATTAAATTATATATAGAGAGAGAGAGAGAGTAGTGGTGGCTCCATAAATTTTTCTCAGGGTGTTCCTTAAAAAGTATAAATTATACAATATAATAAAAAAAGAAATTCATATATTGATAACAACAACAATAAGAAAACATGCAAATACATAAAGTTTACAATTGTCTTTTACGAGTTTTCATATTTTGAAATCATTGCATGATAAGCTTAGTATTAATGCTACAAGCTACATTTCTTTCAATGTACACAATCAAGTAATCATTCATCCACTAAATGTAAAACAAATTATGGAGTAAAATTTAATTTTATTGGTATAAAAAAAACTGAGGGTGTTCCCAAATTTTTTTTTGAAGGGTAGACAAATAAATTTTTTAAAATTATTATATATATATATAAAAAAAAATTCAGGCCTGGGTGGTCCTGCGACCACCCTGGCCTTAAGGTAGCGCTGCCCCTGAGAGAGAGAGAGAGAGAACATATGTATTGAAATTAAGATTTCTTTTTTGAAAATTAGATAATTATAATTTTTTTTAAGATTTTATACAACGTTTATAGGGCTTCAAAGTTCAAACATAATTTTATTATTATTATTATTATTATCATTATTATCAAATGGTCAAAATGTGAACAATAAATAGCAACAACAAAAAAAATGATTTGTAAATATATAAGATATACTATTATACTTACACAATTACCTTTAAGGGTGTTAAATACATAATATTTATAACATACCATTAGTTTAGGAAATGAATTCATTCTATAATTGAATGTATTGACAAATGTCAAATGTTATGGACAAATTACTACTTGCCATGTGGCTTTATTTGTCCACTTCATTCTAAATAGATAGAAACATGCGTCATTTGTCATTGTTTTGTGTATACACCAATTATGGGATCCAACTTTTATAATATATTATAAACACACACATATATATTGATGTAGGGGCCCAAGGGTCGAGGATGAAGCTGAAGAGTTGCAACATTGGTGTGGTGATACCATGGGCCATGGGCCCGAGGAGGAAGGGATGGGCCAGAATACTCTGAGGCATTCCGAGAGGGAATAAGGATCAAGAAAGAGAGTGTCAGTGGTCATATGGGGAGTTTCTAGTTTGGAGTAGCCCGTTGCCTCTGCATTAAATGGTGGGTAACAACTTTATTAACTGCATTAATGAGAAAGTGACCTGAACAATGCAAGTCACAGCTAAGCAAACTCCTTCCACCACCTTCTTCTGTGATAAAAAGAGACAAGTGTCACGAGGGAAAGCTGGTTAGGTAGGGATAGATGGTTGAGATATGGAGGGAAGAGGAGTATATAAGAAAGGAGGGGTTTACAGAAAAAAGGATCGAGAGAGAAGTGTCAAAAAGAAACAGAGGCGCATTGAGAGAGAAAATTGAATAGTATAGACTTTTGTATAATCTTAGCCTCCTCGGGCAAGCTTGTAGGAGGATTTATGCTCATCTATTATATAAAAACTATCTTTTCTTCCCCATTTTCATCCTCGGGCAAAGCCATCCATTGTTGTTCATTTCCCTCTCTCACAAATTTTATTGATTTGGGCCACGGTTAAACTGTCCAACTCACTGCTCTAAGTGGGCTTGGACTCCAAGTCCATTTGGTCCTTACAATTGAAATTAAGATTTCTTTTTTGAAAAATTAGATAATTATAAAATGTTTTTTTAAAAGATTTTATACAATGTTTATAAGGCTTCAAAGTTCAAACGTAATTAATTATTATTACTTATTATTATCAAATAGTAAAATGTGAACAGTAAATAGCAACAAAAAAAAAATGATTTGTAAATAATATATACAATTATACTTACACAATTACCTTCAAGAGTGTTAAATACATAATATTTATAACATACCATTCATTTAGGAAATGAATTCATTCTATAATTGAAGGTATTGACACATGTCAAATGTGTTATATTATAGACAAATTACTACTTGCCATGTGGCTTTATTTGTCAACTTCAGTCTAAATAAATAAAAACATGTGCCACTTGTCATCGTTTTGTGTATACACCAATGGTGGGGTGGGATCCAACTTTTATAATATATACTAGTTGCTAATCCGTGCAATATACAGATAATTAAATAAATATTAAAATTATTCAGTTTAATTGAAGGTACTATGAATTAAAAATGATAATAAAAAACTTATGTTACACAAATGCAATTCATGTATAGTTAAATTTATTACCACCGCTCATACTTGGTATGATGATCACTCCACAAGTATAAGTGCTTGTGGGGTGTGGGAGGCAATGACCGGGGTTTAAGTCTCCAAGAGGGAGTTTCATACACATATACACTTAGATTAAGTTAGAGTAGAATTTCTATCTAATATATATATAAAAAAAAAAAAAAAAAAAAAAAAAAAAAAAAAACTTTTTCAAATTAGTTAATGAATATAGGCCCAGAAAAGTAAATCTAGAAGACATAATGTCCTCATACTGTAATAAGAAGAGTAAGACTATGATAGAGTAGAATTTCTATCTAATATATATATAAAAAAATAAAAAAATAAAAAAATAAAAACTTTTTCAAATTAGTTAATGAATATAGGCCCAGAAAAGTAAATCTAGAAGACATAATGTCCTCATACTGTAATAAGAAGAGTAAGACTATGATAATTGGTGAATGTCAAATAATTGTGGTGGAACTTAGGAAACTAATTTATAGATTGAAAGTTTCAACTCTCATATCTTCAAATAAGAGGCCATATATATATATATAGGAATTTTAGAGCAAACCTTATTTTGGGTTCTTGCATCTATTGGACCTAATTTTCAAAACTTTTATTTCCTAACCAACACTGCAAGTTTGATTCCAAAGAAGAAATGTGTACCCCTTTTTTTTAGAATAAACGGCAGAACATGTACCCCACTTAAGGTAGAAAATTGTTAGTTTAAAAAAGGTAAAGGGAAAAACAAAGTGAACATGAGATAAATGGAAGAGGAACATGCTATCTACACTATCATTTAGATCATCAACCCAAGTTGAAGCTTAATCCTATTTATAGAGAAGATGATATAATAATTCCCAATTTCAAACCAAATTTTCAGTGCATAATATCACTAATTTTGAAAAATAAACTTGCATATTAGACAAAACTCAATGTCAAAAAAGATTTTTAAACCCAAAAAGCTTTGTCCATTAAATTTGCACTAACGTCTCTCAATTATTAGATAAAAAGGACTGTCAAAGCTTCTGTTAAAAGAGTAAGAGAAAAAGAAATTACTCAGAAAAAAACTATAGTGAAAAAAGAAAATATTTAAATTTGAGCTTCCAAAGAACAACATAAATTTCAATCAATTGTCAAAACACCGAAACAGAGACTCTGCCCTCATTCATACAAACAACAAATAAAACAATAATAAAACGATGAGTTCATTAGCTTCTATTTGCAACAATATGAGAATGACATATATAGTGTGAATGCACTAATAATAAAAGGGTTAAAAAAAAAAAAAGGGTTAGACATTGGGCCGCTCAAAATTGGTTGGATTGGCTTCATTAGCTTGGTGGGTATACTGTCAATGGGGTTGTTTTATGCGTCTGTAGCTTTTTCAAAGATAAAATTTTTGTAGTCGGGATTTTCAAAACTTGCATGAAGGGGTTAGTTAAAAAATAAAAATTCTAAATAGTAGGTGGAAAATTGTGAGGCCTCTAAAGCTTATGGGTCCGTTTGGATTGAGCTTATTGTTGCTGAAACTGAAAACTGAAAACTGAAAACTGAAAACACTGTAGCAAAATAATTTTTAAATGTGTGAATAGTATTGTGGGACCCATTTTTTAATATTTTTTAAGGAGGTCAACAAGTAATTAAAAGTCTTCTGTTTTATAATATATATAGATTATAAGAGACAGCATTTATTTCAATCTAATTTTGTCTCATGTGTCTAAATTTATATGCGGATCACGTCATAATTATCCACTTAAATTTTTTAATCTTTGTGCCAAGTGATTTAATGAGAGGAAAATACTAAGAATCTAATATTAATAAACTGTAAAATTAAAAAACTAATCACATATACTCAATAAAAATCACCACACAACAAAGATCATTACACATTCTATCTTATTAAAAATTAGAAAAAAAATTATTATAGTATTAAATTTACATAAGAATTTTAATATGTGATTAATTATATTTACTTTTAAAAATTAATTTGACTAATTATTTATATTTTTATGATCAAAATTGTATTTAATTTTAAATGCATCTATATGTTTGCATGGATTATATGCTAGTATTTTTTTTTTTTTTCTAAAAAAAAAAAAAAAGGGACTAACTTGTGAATATTATATCCTATGTCTTCGGACATATATGATGTTCGTATTATGCCCAATGTTTTAGTATTAAACACAAGCCAAATCTCTCTAAAGACCTGAACCCTTGAAAATCGACGTGTAGTTACGTGTCCGTCGCCATTATACTTTCGCAACAACCATTAATTTCACGTTGCCAACGTGATTGTTGATGTTGATTAGTTTGAACTTCATTCTTTCTTTTTTTTCAGTGCTACCTCGTGCAATGTTTAACCTCACTTTTTTCTTAAAAATTGACCACTGAGACTAGAATTTTTGGATAATGAACTTATGATCACCAAAAAAATTTCCAGCTGATCGTACTGTCAAGAAAAATATTGTCAATACATATTTGGATAATCTTTTCCTCTAGTTTTTGGGGCTATCATTTATTCATCTTTTCCTTTGTTTTCAGTTGCTACTTTTAAGCATTGGCTAGTGTAGCGCTGTCCACGGGTTGTGCCCAACCCGGACTCAACTCAACAGCAATGGGTGAGGGAAATTTTAACTCACAGTTGACTGAATGGAGTTTCAAATCAGTTGGATTGGGTTGTATCGATTTCAGGTGTGTATCAACCAGTTTCGGGTCTTCGGGTCGAGAAAGTATACCATATTTTGGTAATACAACCCAGCATATATTTTGATATTTCGTACCCAATAAATGAGTGGCACTTATTTCAAAAAACCAAATCAGACTACTTCAATAAATTAATTGCAATCTTCTATACTATTGGGAAGATAAATTAATCATTTATTGGAGTAGTCTAATGTGGTTTTTTGAAACAGGTATCACTCATTTATTGAGTAGGAAATATTAGAACAGATGTTGAGTTGGTATTATCGAAATATGGTATACTTTCTCCTTCGAGTCTGGGTGGGTGGTGGACAGCACTATCCTAGTGTGATGTATCCACTCCTATTTCACTCCACCAATGTCTAGATTGCTAAAGATATTAAAGTTTTCCCATGAGTATTTATAATATTTTATAAAAGTTGAATCCTTAAAACTCTTGGATACACACAATGATAACACGTGTCACTTTTTCCAAGCATAAAATGATGACACATATGCTTTCTTAAGACCAGAATTACAACAATTAATATTTTTTATATGCTTTCTTAAAGATTGATTTGATGTTTATGTTATGAATTCTTAAATTAAATAATTAAAAGAAATGGAAAGGAAAATACATATTTCCCCTCACAATAGATGGGGCAGAAAGATTGATACAAAGAATTAGACTAGATTCAAATATAGCTTATAGGACTCTAAACACAAAAGCAAACTCGGAGGAAAGGTGCCTTTTGATTATATGGCCAATAATATGTAAAACAAATATTTAGTTCAGTATAATATCATATATATATATATATATAAACTAATGATACATGCCATTAATTATGACTACTTTTTAACATGTGATTAATTGCTATAAACATGTGCTAGACTTACATTTAATTTAATATGACTTATGACACATTTGATTAATTATTTTTTACACGTGGTATCAATATTTTCTTAAAGATATATATATATATATATATTTTTTGAGAATCAATATTTTCTTAAAGAGTTGTTTTTAAGGAGTATGGACAATGTCATCATGAAATAGCATAACCAACAACTTAGTGTATAAATAGCCAAGATTGGGCATTTCAAGGATCCCTGATCTGTACTAGTGAGTGTATTGATTCTCATCTTTCTCCGTGTTGTTCTGCGTGCGTAAACATTGTAACCCTCCCCTCTCGTGCACTTTTGTTTTTTCAAAAAAAAAAAAATTTATTAAAAGATCTGTATTTTGTTTATTAATATATCCTCTCCTATTTTATCTTTAAAAAAAGTAATTGAGATATGAAAATCCTCTCTTATTTTATGTCATTTTCTCTCTCAACTTATGTATAAAAGGTTTAAGTTCTATTTTTCTTTGAATTTTTTTATTCTTTTTGCCCCCCATCATTTTGACATCTACACTTCTATACATTCTACTCGTAGTCCTAAGTGATGTATACAATATCTCTTTTTCGATGAAGAGGAGTTATAACATCCAAAAGTTCTACCAAAAAAAAAAAAAGGGCTTAAGCAACCTTTGGAACCTGGAAAAAGTATACTATATGGGACGATGGGTTTAGTAGTTGAGATATTGTATACATCACCGAGATACTGTACACAGGTGTATACAATATCTCAAACTGTCTTCTATCAAAAAATTTAAAAAAAAAAAATCTCAAACTGTCCTGTAAATCTATATGGTGTGCTCACGTGCTGGCCGAATAATCAAATAGGAGTGCCTGGCTTTATTAATGTTACTAGTATGTAACTCGTGCTTATGCACGGAAATTGTTAATTATAGTAGTATTATGGATTATTAAACATATAGAATATTAGTTAATGTAATTTAATTATGACATGGATATGTTCAAGATTTTATCATTTTAGAACTACTTAAACATATTTTGCTTTTTCGGAATTGAATTAGATTGTTGCATGGTTCATATTAGTGGTGATGGTTGGAATTGCTCTCTATATGTTTGTCATAATGTTTCTATGATTGATTATGGACCAAATTTGATATTTTGGTTTTGGTCTTTGTTTCATAGTAAGAGCTTGTTGTATTGTCAGTTTCTTGCACTTTGCTTCAATATATATGACCATAAAATGAAGAATATTAAGAAATTTGAATAATTAACAAAAATTGGAAATGGTTAAGAATTTAGATTAGATACTTTTGAAGAAAGTTGCAAAGCAAAATTTTGAATTATTTTTTCTACTTCGTTATCAAAAAGAACAAAAGAAGTTGTTATCTTTCACTTGGATTTGTACTTAGTAATTGAATATAATAATGAAAGAAATTAGAAAATGTAATAAGCTTATTTTTACATCTTAATTAAAGCAATTATCATTTTGCTTTCCTATGCAATCATTATCATATTTATATAATATAAGTAAGGAACAATTTGGTCACCTAGGTATAGGGAACTGAGATTCAGATTTGCAAAACATATTATTTTGCAACTTTACTATTTGCAAATCATATTTATATAATATAAGTAAGGAACAATTTGGTCACCTAGGCATAGGGAACTGAGATTCAGATTTGCCAAACATACTATTTTGCAACTTTACTCTTTGTTTGCAAAGTTGACATGAGATATAATTCTACTCAAATTCCGCTTTTGTGTTTACAATATCAACATAGCAAGTAAAAAACTTTTCTTGCAATCATTTATTGTGGTTAGTTTTAGTTTGGATAATAAAGATTTAGATTTGAAATAGTTCAATATAAAGAAAACCTTTACTCCTTCTTCCCATTCCAAAGCTTAAATTTTTGTCCATGATATCGTAGTTTGCATTAACCATTCTGATTTAGATTTTGGTTTTTTGTCATGTGTTGGAATATGTCAAACAACATTATCTCCTTCATCCTCAATAGCTCTATATTTGTATATAATAAGAGATGAATTAAACAAAAAATCCATTGGTAATCCATCATAGAGAATTATTAAAGTAAATGTCTATGAACATGTCAATAAGCTCATAAACATTTATAATATCCAAATTGACATAAACTTTGCTTGTACGTGGTGCTAAGATTCAGTTTGCCTAAAAAAACTATATAACATATTGAAGGATTTGTTATACACAACTATTTATGTTTTATTTTTTAAAATTACATATACATATACCATTTATCTTTCGTGACCTTGGAATGCTTTAACAATCGTTGAAGTAACACTAATTATATATGGATCTTCATCTTGTTTGAAGTCATTTTCAATAATTGTTACAGCAACTCCATCCCACAATGAAAGTTTTATTTCTCTATCCTTGAAGATATGTTGTAAGCATTCAATAAATATTAAAAAGGTTAATTTGATGTGTATAGTATTTGTAATTACCGGCAGTAAATGAATGTTTCTTACTCATGTAGGAGAACTTGAAGATTTCTTATATTTGTGTAGCGGTTGTCAATTTGAACTTGTTCAATAGGTCCAACTATGGTCACTTTTCCAATTAAATCTGCAAGTGTTTGTATATGTTAAAATAAAATATTTAAAGCATTAAGTTTGATTAATTAAAATGGAGAAAAGGTAAAGTAAAATATGATTTGCCTGTTAGGTAAGAATTATCATTGAAGAGAAATTTTCAATTCAAAAAATTTATGAAAAAGAATACAAAAGAATAGCTAATTTAATATGTTTCTTCATAAACGTATTGTAGGGGTAAAGTCCCTAGATCAAATAATGGGTCTTGGGCCTTCTATAGAGTTCAACCCAGTCCGAGGAGAAAGTATGGGCGCCAAAAAGGGGCCCGGCCCAAACTTATTTAAAAGAGGTCCGAGGAAGAATGTCTCCTCGTACGTGCCAAGTACGGCTCAAACATGCATCCTACCAACAATAAAGAATCGCTCCAACGAGTATTAGTAGCAGGGACGAGTCCCACAAGCCCGGGAAAGGGAGGAGAGTATAGGATGTCAAGGGAGAGACTACAGCTGTCACATTAAATGCAGGGCAGCTACTTTTTTGGCCGCATTAATGTGGAGAAGACAGGCGAACAGTGTTACCTTGACCACTACAACTCACAGAAAGACAGGGGAGATGTCCGATGGGACGGGCACTCAAGTGAAGGCCCAGATGATCAACAAGTGTAAGGTCCTGATGACTTAAAGGGGGCTATATAAGAGAAAGGAGTTCCCACGAAGAGGGGGACGGAAAAAAGAGGAAGAAAGAGCGGAAGAAAGGGAGGAAGACCATAGCCTTTGATCAGGAACAGAGGTGCATCCATACGTCTTCTCGGACCGAATATCCAGTGGACATGAAGAAGATATTCTTACGTTCTGCTGTTGTATGGCCCAAAGTTAATTAACACTCACTTCGTTAGGGTCTAGTTCTGTAACCCGCTCTCTACAAATTCATTGTCTAGGGCTCCTTGGGCCAGAATCACTTACCTGTTGGGCCTGGTCTCCAAAAAGTGGCCCTACACGTATTATTATATTTGATCTTGGCTAATTTAATCACTAAGTATAAACTTAAGTTTGAGCTTAACTCATCTATATGCTTAACTCATCTATATCTATACTACTATTTAAGGGGCTTCCCCTGTTTGGATTCCACATTTTTCATACCTAAAATACCCTCATCATACCCACTTACAAGTTTTCAACTACCGAGGATAGATATGTAAATTAAAACTCCTAAACTTTAAAACCACAAACTTACATACGCTTTGCAATTTCTATCTCACTTTCTCTCTCTCATTTTTCTTCAGCCTCCTTTTTTTTTCTTCTTCAGATTAAAGACATTTACTGTCAGAAGCTTCAACAAATTTTCAGGTTCTATTTTTTGCAAGTTCCTCTTTATTTTCTTTTCTTTTGTTTATGATTGACTTTCTTTAAGTTCTACTTTTTTTTTCTTATATGTATCATGTTAACTCTTTTTTTTTTCCTTCTTTTTTTTTTAAATGTAATTTTGAAATAAATGGTTCCTTCATATACTCTACCATTGTACTTTTTAATGAATTGTTATTTCATGTTGTAGGTATTGTGATCCAAAGACAGGGCTGCCTTATCCTACAAAAAAAACATTCAAAATCATTCATAAACAGTTAAACAGTATGACTTTCCTTACCTCCTTTAATAGCCTTTGTTTACATTTTATTTAAAAAATTTGAATTGAAATAAAAATAGTTACATATAAATGATCAATTACTATTTCCTTCTCCTTCCTCACTTCACTTACTTTTTTTTTTTCCTTCTTCATATATATATATATATATATTTTTTTTTTTTACCATCATTGCATATGTTTTTGGCGTTAAATTTTTTTATTTAGGTATGTAGCAACCTTGAGTTCTACATTTTTTTAAAAATGTATCATGTTAACTATCCTTTTTTTTTTTTTTTAATGTAATTAAAGTTCTTTTTTTTTTAAAAAAAATACTTGGTTTAACCCTAATTCTTTTATCTCTCTTAGGTTCACGTATGCACAAACTTTTTGGATTGCATTGAGGAGTCATTGGAATGGACATGTAAAATAGTAGGGTTAGACATGTAAAATTATCAATTTAAAAAGTCCTAAATTTTAGATAAATTTGACAAAACATTATCTACAAAATAGGAACACTTCTACTAACCCACTTATTCTAACACATGTTTCTAATATTATATTCTTAAAAAAACCTCACGTTGAGTAAAAAAAGAAAAAACAACTAAATAGTAAAATTTCTAATATTTTGTTCTTAGAAAAAACCTCACGTTCAGTAAAAAAAAAAAACCTAATGAAATACGCTTAATTTAATAAACTTATCTTTATCTCTAAATCATAAGAAATAGTTTAAAATCTTAAATTGATAAAAACGAAAACAAAAAACCTAATGAAAAAAGCCACGTTGTATCAAAAAAATTGTCTACCACATTTTTATTTTGAAAAAAAAAAATCCTACGTTTTGTAAAAAAAAAAAAAAAAAAAAAAAAAAAAAAAAAAAACTCTGGCCAAAAAAATTCAAACAAAAAAAAAGAAAAAAAAAAAAAAAAAATTAACTTCTCTTTAATAACATGCACGCTAACGTTGGTTTGTTAATTAAAGTTTTTAAAAAAAAAAAAAAATACTTGGTTCCCTAATTCTTTTATCTCTCTTAGGTTCACGTATGCACAAACTTTTTGGATTGCATTGAGGAGTCATTGGAATGGACATGTAAAATAGTAGGGTTAGACATGTAAAATTATCAATTTAAAGAGTCCTAAATTTTAGATAAATTTGACAAAACATTACCTACAAAATAGGAACACTTCTACTAACCCACTTATTCTAACACATGTTTCTAATATTATATTCTTAAAAAAAACCTCACGTTGAGTAAAAAAAAAAAACACAACTAAATAGTAAAATTTCTAATATTTTATTCTTAGAAAAAACCTCACGTTCAGTTAAAAAAAAAAAAAAAACCCTAATGAAATATCCTTAATTTAATAAACTTATCTTTATCTCTAAATCATAAGAAATGGTTTAAAATCTTAAATTGATAAAAATTGAAAACAAAAAACCTAATGAAAAAAGCCACGTTGTATCAAAAAAATTATCTACCACGTTTCTATTTTGAAAAAAAAAAAAATCCTACATGTACCACGTTTCTATTTTGAAAAAAAAAAATCCTACGTAAAAAAAAAAAAAATCTGGCCGACCCTTTTTTTTTCAAATTCAAATTCAAATTAAAAAAATAAAAAAATAAAAAAAACCTTAACATGTTTGAATTCCACTCCCACATTTTACTCCTAACAAATTGTTTGAATTCCACTCTCCCATGTTTTACTCCTAAGAAACTGCTTTACTATCAAATTTAAAAATTTTAACTTCTCTTTAATAACATGCACGCTAACGTTGGTTTGTTAATTAAAGTTTAAAAAAAAAAAAATACTTGGTTCCCTAATTCTTTTATCTCTCTTAGGTTCACGTATGCACAAACTTTTTGGATTGCATTGAGGAGTCATTGGAATGGACATGTAAAATAGTAGGGTTAGACATGTAAAATTATCAATTTAAAGAGTCCTAAATTTTAGATAAATTTGACAAAACATTACCTACAAAATAGGAACACTTCTACTAACCCACTTATTCTAACACATGTTTCTAATATTATATTCTTAAAAAAAACCTCACGTTGAGTAAAAAAAAAAAACACAACTAAATAGTAAAATTTCTAATATTTTATTCTTAGAAAAAACCTCACGTTCAGTTAAAAAAAAAAAAAAAACCCTAATGAAATATCCTTAATTTAATAAACTTATCTTTATCTCTAAATCATAAGAAATGGTTTAAAATCTTAAATTGATAAAAATTGAAAACAAAAAACCTAATGAAAAAAGCCACGTTGTATCAAAAAAATTATCTACCACGTTTCTATTTTGAAAAAAAAAAAACTCTGGCCGACCCTTTTTTTTTTCAAATTCAAAAAAAAATAGAAAAAAGAAGCCTTAACACGTTTGAATTCCACTCCCACATTTTACTCCTAACAAATTGTTTGAATTCCACTCTCCTATGTTTTACTCCTAAGAAACTGCTTTACTATCAAATTTAAAAATTTTAACTTCTCTTTAATAACATGCACGCTAACGTTGGTTTGTTAATTAAAGTTTTTTTTTTTTTTTTTAAATACTTGGTTCCCTAATTCTTTTATCTCTCTTAGGTTCACGTATGCACAAACTTTTTGAATTGCATTGAGGAGTCATTGGAATGGACATGTAAAATAGTAGGGTTAGACATGTAAAATTATCAATTTAAAGAGTCCTAAATTTTAGATAAATTTGACAAAACATTACCTACAAAATAGGAACACTTCTACTAACCCACTTATTCTAACACATGTTTCTAATATTATATTCTTAAAAAAAACCTCACGTTGAGTAAAAAAAAAAAACACAACTAAATAGTAAAATTTCTAATATTTTATTCTTAGAAAAAACCTCACGTTCAGTTAAAAAAAAAAAAAAAACCCTAATGAAATATCCTTAATTTAATAAACTTATCTTTATCTCTAAATCATAAGAAATGGTTTAAAATCTTAAATTGATAAAAATTGAAAACAAAAAACCTAATGAAAAAAGCCACGTTGTATCAAAAAAATTATCTACCACGTTTCTATTTTGAAAAAAAAAAAACTCTAGCCGACCCTTCTTTATTTTTCAAATTCAAAAAAAAATAAAAAATAAGCCTTAACACGTTTGAATTCCACTCCCACATTTTACTCCTAACAAATTGTTTGAATTCCACTCTCCCATGTTTTACTCCTAAGAAACTGCTTTACTATCAAATTTAAAAATTTTAACTTCCCTTTAACTTCTTTTGCTTATCCAGTTTTTATTTTATTTTATTTAAGTTTCATGTTATATCCTCCTTCCTTTTCATCTTCTTCTTCTTTTGGATATATCAAAAAAAAAAAAAAAACCGAATAGAATATTACTGCACTGGAATAACAAAAGACTTCATTACTTGACTTCCAAGATTATCCGGATAAGTATATAAGAAAATATTATTCTTTTACTTATAATGTTTTTTAGTTTTCTATTTCTTACATTCAATTGATGCTTTAAAATATTGTATCTGTTTTTGCTCTCAACGTGTCTTCTCTTGAGTTCCATTCATTGTTATCCAATTTTTAATGCCTCGGGTTGCAACCATTGTCATACAGAATATATGGTGAGTAGGGTTTCTTTTTTATTTATGTTGTAATAAATTTATTTTAGAATTTTTTTGAACAAAAATTTAAATGGATTTAATCTCAATTGCAAGCTAGGCAAGACCATGTGTGGTGCTGTTAGCAAATTATGGAACCCAATATGTAGAGCATTCCTCAAAATCCCATTAATTCTTTGATTTCATAAGGAAATCAATGGAACTCAATGGATGGTTGTGCCACTTGATCATTCCTTTGCTTGCACAATTTATTTGGTTTTATTTCGGATTGAACATTTGCATCTGTGGCCTCTATTCTACAACACCATTTTGTGCTTTGTGTGGAGCCCAGGTCTTACCATTTTTTTTTTCTTGCAGATGTTATGTACATGTGCAAAGAACATGAGGATATTAGCAAGATGGGAGAACAATTGACTGTCTTGGCTTTTGATCTAAGAGAGATGTATTTTTTTAAAAGTAAATATTATGTATTGTAAGTAGCTGACTTTTTTTTAGCATTTATTCATTTTATTGAGAAACTACCTTTTGATTGTGGACTTAGTAGAGGGCACAAACAAATTTTTGAAATCATTTTGTTTACATTTTACTAACTGAATGGCATATACCATTTTGTTTGATTATTTTCTTTCTTTCATTTTAGAATTCTTTTCATTTTTTATGTTGCATTATATTCTTCATTTTTTATTTTTTATATTATTCCCTTTTTATTTTTTATTTTTTATTTTTTGTCATTTGAGAGTGCAAGTTAGCTAAGAGTGATATAGATAATTCTGAGTATATTTTAGTAACCATTAAATTTGATTATCCAAACATTTTAGTAGGGAGATTGTGAAAAAGAAAAATATAAGGCGGATCAAAATTTTAGTAACAAATAAATTTTATGAAGCTTTAAAAAAAAATTCCAAACAAAATGACTACAAACATATCAAAAGAAAAAACATTTTAGGTGGGTTTGTGGGAGACATGTAACGACAGTATAGGAAACCCACACATAATGTAGGAGAGAGGTTTCATGAGAATCTCTCATAAGATAATTTTCCTCTTTTCTTATTTATTCATTACATATAACCTTACAAAATTTATTAGCAAAAAACTAGCCTCTGAGCACGCGCTCACGCGCGTGCTCAGAGGCTCTTCTATTTTTTGGAGTAAGGGTTAATTTAGAGCATTTATTATAATTTGGAATTATTACATTTTTCAATCACAAAAAAAAAAAAAAAAAAAAAACCTAGGGGTGTGATGAGTGTCATGTGTGGAGAAATAATTTTCCAATCACACCCCTATTTCTCCACACATAACACTCATCACACCCCTAGGTTTTTTTTGTGATTGAAAAATGTAGTAATCTCAAATTATAATAAATGCTCTAAATTGACTCTTATCCAAAAAATAGAAGAGCCACGCGCGTGCTCAGAGGCTCTTCTATTTTTTGGGTAAGGGTTAATTTAGAAAATTTATTATAATTTGGGATTATTACATTTTCCAATAACAAAAAAAAAAAAAACCTACTGGTGTAATGAGTGTCATGTGTGAAGAAATAATTTTCCAATCACACCCCTATTTCTCCACACATAACACTCATCACACCCCTAGGTTTTTTTTGTGATTGGAAAATGTAATAATCTAAAATTATAATAAATGTTCTAAATTAACCCTTACCCAAAAAATATAAGAGCCTCTGAGCACACGCGTGGCTCTTCTATTTTTTGGATAAGGGTTAATTTAGAGCATTTATTATAATTTGGGATTACTACATTTTCCAATCACAAAAAAAACCTATGGGTGTGATGAGTGTTATGTGTGGAGAAATAGGGGTGTGATTGGAAAATTATTTCTTCACACATGACACTCATTACACCCCTAGGGTTTTTTTTTTTTTTTTTTTTTGTGATTGGAAAATGTAATAATCCCAAATTATAATAAATGTTCTAAATTAACCCTTACCCAAAAAATAGAAGAGCCTCTGAGCACGCGCGTGGCTCTTCTATTTTTTGGATAAGAGTTAATTTAGAGCATTTATTATAATTTAGGATTACTACATTTTTCAATCACAAAAAAAAACCTAAGGGTGTGATGAGTGTTATGTGTGGAGAAATAGGGGTGTGATTGGAAAATTATTTCTCCACACATGACACTCATCACACCCCTAGGTTTTTTTTTTGTGATTGAAAAATGTAATAATTCCAAATTATAATAAATGCTCTAAATTAACCCTTATCCAAAAAATAGAAAAGCCTCTGAACACGCGCATGAGTGCATTTATTATAATTTGGAATTACTACATTTTCCAATCACAAAAAAATCTAGGGGTGTGATGAGTATCACGTGTGGAGAAATAATTTTTCATTACACCCCTAGATATTTTTGTGTTAAAAAAATATAGTAATCTCAATTTATAATAAATGAAAATTATTTACATTTACCAAAAAATAAAAGAGCCACTCACGCGCATGACTCATCCGCAAGGACCATGTATCATATGTTTCAGTACAGCTTTATGTAACTGAGGTTGTTCCTCCTTACACGGTATTTATGCTTTAATTAACCACAATATCATCTTTCAATTCTTCAAATTTCGATTTGAAAACTCTTGCAAGCAAGTCTAGACGATCTTGTGCGGTTTGTGCGGGTAAAAGCTCATTTTGGATTTCTTCCCATCCTGGATTACACGTCATTGTGATGAATAAATCTGGTTTCCCAAACTTTTGAACCAATGACATTGCATCTTGAAATCGTTGGATCATATCGCGCGGGCTTCCCACGAATGATGAAGGTAGAATGGTTCTATGTCCAACATTTCCTAAATATAAGATGAAAAAGTTGGGTCATTAATAAATATTAATACCAATTTGCCATTAATAAAATAATGTAAATTTCAAGTGTAAAATTTATATTACCAGTATCACTCTCTCCTTCATGGAAAGCATCTTGTAGGCCTTGGTATAGATCTACCCTAATAGAATCTTGATTGTACACTCTTTTGTTTATGATTGACTTTCTTTAAGTTCTACTTTTTTTTTTCTTATATGTATCACGTTAACTCTTTTTTTTTTTTAAATGTAATTTTGAAATAAATGGTTCTTTCATATACTCTACCATTGTACTTTTTAATGAATTGTCATTTCATGTTATAGGTATTGTGATCCAAAGATAGGGCTGTCTTATAATACAAAAGAAGCATTCAAAATCATTCATAAACAGTTAAACAGTATGACTTCCCTTACCTCCTTTAATAGCCTTTGTTTACATTTTATTTAAAAATTTTGAATTGAAATAAAAATAGTTACATATAAATGATCAATTACTATTTCCTTCTCCTTCCTCCCTTCACTTCTTTTTTTTTTTTTCCTTCTTCATATATATATATTTTTTTACCATCATTGTATATATGTTTTTGGCGTTAAATTTTTTTATTTAGGTATGTAGCAACCTTGAGTTCTACATTTTTTTTTTTTTAATGTATCACGTTAACTATCCTTTTTTTTTAAAATGTAATTAAAGTTTTTTTTTTTTTAAATACTTGGGTTAACCCTAATTCTTTTATCTCTCTTTGGTTCACGTATGCACAAACTTTTTGGATTGCATTGAGGAGTCATTGGAATGGACATGTAAAATAGTAGGGTTAGACATGTAAAATTATCAATTTAAAAAGTCCTAAATTTTAGATAAATTTGACAAAACATTACCTACAAAATAGGAACACTTCTACTAACCCACTTATTCTAACACATGTTTCTAATATTATATTCTTAAAAAAACCTCACGTTGAGTAAAAAAAAAAAAACAACTAAATAGTAAAATTTCTAATATTTTATTCTTAGAAAAAACCTCACGTTCAGTAACAAAAAAAAACTAATGAAATACCCTTAATTTAATAAACTTATCTTTATCTCTAAATCATAAGAAATAGTTTAAAATCTTAAATTGATAAAAATTGAAAACAAAAAACCTAATGAAAAAAGCCACGTTGTATCAAAAAAATTATCTACCACGTTTTTATTTTGAAAAAAAAAAAAAATCCTACGTTTTGTAATTAAAAAAAAAAAAAAAAAACTCTGGCCGACCCTTTTTTTTTTCAAATTCAAAAAAAAAAAAATAGAAAAAAGAAAAAAAACCTTAACATGTTTGAATTCCACTCCCACATTTTACTCCTAACAAATTGTTTGAATTCCACTCTCCCATGTTTTACTCCTAAGAAACTGCTTTACTATCAAATTTAAAAATTTTTAACTTCTCTTTAATAACATGCATGCTAACGTTGGTTTGTTAATTAAAGTTTAAAAAAAAAAAATGATACTTGGTTCCCTAATTCTTTTATCTCTCTTAGGTTCACGTATGCACAAACTTTTTGGATTGCATTGAGGAGTCATTGGAATGGACACGTAAAATAGTAGGGTTAGACATGTAAAATTATCAATTTAAAGAGTCCTAAATTTTAGATAAATTTGACAAAACATTACCTACAAAATAGGAACACTTCTACTAACCCACTTATTCTAACACATGTTTCTAATATTATATTCTTAAAAAAAACCTCACGTTGAGTAAAAAAAAAAAACACAACTAAATAGTAAAATTTCTAATATTTTATTCTTAGAAAAAACCTCACGTTCAGTTAAAAAAAAAAAAAAAACCCTAATGAAATATCCTTAATTTAATAAACTTATCTTTATCTCTAAATCATAAGAAATGGTTTAAAATCTTAAATTGATAAAAATTGAAAACAAAAAACCTAATGAAAAAAGCCACGTTGTATCAAAAAAATTATCTACCACGTCTCTATTTTGAAAAAAAAAAAACTCTAGCCGACCCTTCTTTATTTTTCAAATTCAAAAAAAAATAAAAAATAAGCCTTAACACGTTTGAATTCCACTCCCACATTTTACTCCTAACAAATTGTTTGAATTCCACTCTCCTATGTTTTACTCCTAAGAAACTGCTTTACTATCAAATTTAAAAATTTTAACTTCTCTTTAATAACATGCACGCTAACGTTGGTTTGTTAATTAAAGTTTTTTTTTTTTTTTTTAAATACTTGGTTCCCTAATTCTTTTATCTCTCTTAGGTTCACGTATGCACAAACTTTTTGAATTGCATTGAGGAGTCATTGGAATGGACATGTAAAATAGTAGGGTTAGACATGTAAAATTATCAATTTAAAGAGTCCTAAATTTTAGATAAATTTGACAAAACATTACCTACAAAATAGGAACACTTCTACTAACCCACTTATTCTAACACATGTTTCTAATATTATATTCTTAAAAAAAACCTCACGTTGAGTAAAAAAAAAAAACACAACTAAATAGTAAAATTTCTAATATTTTATTCTTAGAAAAAACCTCACGTTCAGTTAAAAAAAAAAAAAAAACCCTAATGAAATATCCTTAATTTAATAAACTTATCTTTATCTCTAAATCATAAGAAATGGTTTAAAATCTTAAATTGATAAAAATTGAAAACAAAAAACCTAATGAAAAAAGCCACGTTGTATCAAAAAAATTATCTACCACGTTTCTATTTTGAAAAAAAAAAAAAAACCTTAGCACGTTTGAATTCCACTCCCACATTTTACTCCTAACAAATTGTTTGAATTCCACTCTCCCATGTTTTACTCCTAAGAAACTGCTTTACTATCAAATTTAAAAATTTTAACTTCCCTTTAACTTCTTTTGCTTATCCAGTTTTTATTTTATTTTATTTAAGTTTCATGTTATATCCTCCTTCCTTTTCATCTTCTTCTTCATATTAATATATATATATATATATATATATATATATATATATATATATATATATATATATATATATAATAAAAAAAATAAAAAAAAAAAACCCAAAAAGAATATTACTGCATTGGAATAACAAAAGACTTCATTACTTGACTTCCAAGATTATATAAGAAAATATTCTTCTTTTACTTATCATGTTTTTTAGTTTTCTATTTCTTACATTCAATTGATGCTTTAAAATATTGTATCTGTTTTTGCTCTCAACGTGTCTTCTCTTGAGTTCCATTCATTGTTATCCAATTTTTAATGCCTCTGGTTGAAACCATTGTCATACAGAATCTATGGTGAGTAGGGTTTCTTTTTTATTTATGTTGTAATAAATTTATTTTAGAATTTTTTTGAACAAAAGTTTAAATGGATTTAATCTCAATTGCAAGCTAGGCAAGATCACGTGTGGTGCTGTTAGCAAACTGTGGAACCCAATATGCAAAGCATTCCTCAAAATCCCATTAATTCTTTGATTTCATAAGAAAATCAATGGAACTCAATGGATGGTTGTGCCACTTGATCATTCCTTTGCTTGCACAATTTATTTGGTTTTATTTCGGATTGAACATTTGCATCTTTGGCCTCTATTCTACAACACCATTTTGTGCTTTGTGTGGAGCCCAGGTCTTACCATTTATTTTTTCTCGCAGATGTTATGTACATGTGCAAAGAACATGAGGATATTAGCAAGATGGGAGAACAATTGACTACCCTAGCTTTTGATCTAAGAGAGATGTATTTTTTTTAAAGTAAATATTATGTATTGGAAGTAGCTGACTTTTTTTTTTACCATTTATTCGTTTTATTGAGAAACTACCTTTTGATTGTGGACTTAGTAGAGGGCACAAACAAATTTTTGAAATCATTTTGTTTACATTTTACTAACTGAATGGCATATACCATTTTGTTTGATTATTTTCTTTCTTTCATTTTAGAATTCTTTTCATTTTTTATTTTTTATATTATTCCCTTTCTTTTCTTTTCTTTTTGTCATTTGATAGTGCAAGTTAGCTAAGAGTGATATAGATAATTCTGAGTATATTTTAGTAACCATTAATTTTGATTATCCAAACATTTTAGTAGGGAGATTGTGAAAAAGAAAAATATAAGGCGGATCAAAATTTTAGTAACAAATAAATTTTATGAAGCTTTAAAAAAAAATTCCAAACAAAATGACTACAAACATATCAAAAGGAAAAACATTTTAGGTGAGTTTGTGGGAGACATGTAACGATAGTATAGGAAACCCACACATAATGTAGGAGAGAGGTTTCATGAGAATCTCTCATAAGATAATTTTCCTCTTTTCTTATTTATTCATTACATATAACCTTACAAAATTTATTAGCAAAAAACTAGCCTCAGCGCGTGCTCAGAGGCTCTTCTATTTTTTGGGTAAGGGTTAATTTAGAGCATTTATTATAATTTGGAATTATTACATTTTTCAATCACAAAAAAAAAAAAAAAAAAAAAAAAAAAAAAAAAAAACCTAGGGGTGTGATGATTGTCATGTTTGGAGAAATAATTTTCCAATCTCACCCCTATTTTTCCACACATAACACTCATCACACCCTTAGGTTTTTTATGATTGGAAAATGTAGTAATATCAAATTATAATAAATGCTCTAAATTAACCCTTACCCAAAAAATAGAAGAGCCTACGTGCGTGTTCAGAGGCTTTTCTATTTTTTGGGTAAGGGTTAATTTAGAGCATTTATTATAATTTGGGATTACTATATTTTCCAAACACAAAAAAAACCTAGGGGTGTGATGAGTGTCATGTGTGGAAAAATAGGGGTGTGATTGGAAAATTATTTCTCCACACATGACACTCATCACACCCCTAGGTTTTTTTTTTTTTGTGATTGAAAAATGTAATAATTCCAAATTATAATAAATGCTCTAAATTAAACCTTACCCAAAAAATAGAAGAGCCTCACGCGCATGCTCAAAGGCTAGTACTATTATTTAAGAGGCTTTCCCTGTTTGGATTCTTCATTTTTTAGTTCAAAAATGCCCCTACACCCCTATATTTAAGTAGAGACAAAACTAGAGGATAATTTGGTAAAAATACAACTCTAACTTCCACTAAAACATTGTCTAAAAAATATGATTACTCTCCTATTTATTTTCAAATTGATTTATCCACTTATAAATTAAATTTTCAAAATAAAAACACCTTTTTTTTTTTTTTTGCTACAAAATAGGACCACTAAAAAAAAAAAGTTTCACTTATAAATTAAAATTTCAAAAATATATATATATTTTTTTTTTGCTACAAAATAAGATCACTAAAAAGAAAAAAAGCCTCATCGCACGCGTGAAGCGCATGTGATGAGGCTAGTATTTAATAAAAAATATAATTTTTGATAATTTTCTATATTAAATGTATTACAAAAAAACCAAAATATAGTTTATTTCAAAAAAGCTAAAAGCTAAATATTTGACAAAAAAAACAAAAACTAGTTTTCAACAATTTCAAAGGCAAATATAATATTTCCAACAGAAATCCTTTTTTTTTCATTTTTGATAATTGGTAAAAAAAAAAAAGTACAGAAAAATGCATGAAGCACTTGATAAATATTAGCTCGAATGAGCCTTCATTATTGAACTCATTTTTCAAAATACAGCAGTTCTCAGTTGTGATACGTTAAAGTTAATCAAGCTTTTGTTTTTTTGTTTTTGCTTAGTCTCTCCTGGGCTTCAATTCTCACGGATTGAGCCCAGCCTCTAATTTCCACATATTGAAGATAAATAGAAAAAATTATAACGATATCATAATAATTTAGGTTGAAAAGTCTGAATCCTTCTTTATTTCTATGGAATTGATCATATTCACTACCTACACGTTTTAAAACATGGCAAAATGTTCATCATATCATAAACAGCACAAAGGATAAGAGTTGGACTTCTAAGAATGAAAGTAAGCATAAGTTTAAGAGCTTCAACAAGAAATAATTGCCAAAACAGGGAACCATATGATAAATAATTAAAAGTATAAGATTCATCTATATATGCTGCTCTTGAAGAGGATGGAATAATCAATAGTTGGGAAGCTTTGCAACTTTTAAAGCAGTAGACCATGTCCTAATTTACTAATACTAAGAATTTCGGACCAAGATATCCTTTTAATCAAATAATCATTTAACTAGTGAATAAAACAAATTTCAGCTTCAAAACAGAATAAGAATTAAATAAATGTCTTTGTTCAAGGTTTAGGATTTATGGTTTCAGAGACACAAACATTTAACAACGACAACCCAATAGTATCAGGGCTCTTGAGCTGATCCAACTGTTTCTTACTACTGCGAAGAAAGTACTCAATATAGAGGAAAATTTTCCAATCTACTTGCTTAGAATTACTGCAGAACTCAGCTGACACAATGGAAGCAATCTTATGTCGATCTTCAGCAGATTTGGAATAAACTACTCACAAAAACCCTCTATATAGAAGTGCTTGCTTCTGCATTCCAGAAAGCCTTGGGCCCTTAGAGGTTCTCATGGAATCTTCTCATTAAGTTCGCAATTGGAGATGCTTTCTGAGCAGCAAGTAAAGAAATCTATGAACTTTCTTCTCTCACAATGCAGAGCAACATTAAATAGTACTTAT
Source organism: Quercus lobata (assembly GCF_001633185.2). NCBI lineage: Eukaryota > Viridiplantae > Streptophyta > Magnoliopsida > Fagales > Fagaceae > Quercus > Quercus lobata. The sequence goes on from NC_044914.1 coordinate 1,698,524, forward strand.
TTGTAAAACTTGAACAAAAATAACCGTAACTACATTTTGAGGAAAACAAAAATGCAAGCATGTTCGTAAGCAACAACAAAAGATTTCTTGCTTCTTACTTTCAAAATGATTAAAAGATAAAAAGAGATGCATATGATAAAGGAGAAAAACTACATAAAGTGCTATTGTATAAGTATATGGACATGCAACAGTGAATAACAAAAGAGTAACTTATGAGTCATGACTATGTGAGTACAATCCCAAATTCAAATAGATATTGCTAACTTAGGTAACACAAATTATCAAGTTGCGTTCCCAATAACATAAATGAAGACAGACACAAAATTGTTCAACAGGTAGTACTTGGATATTATGACTTTGAGCAATAATTTCTCTTCATGAGCTTAAGACAACCGAACATGAGGAATGCAGTGAAAATAAAGTTTAAAGGAAGAACTTTCTACCCAAAAGAATAATTGGAAAAAACAGAGGGGGGAAAAAAAGGACTAGTGGAAATCTTATTTAGAATTTATATGTAGGTCAAAGATTTTAAAGCAAGACTCAGGAACCATATGTTAATGGCCAAAGATGCATTAATAAAGTTAAAATAATAAGACTCTGATTATACTTATCCAAAAATAAATAAACCATAATCACATCTCATTTATATATGAATTGTGAACTAAAGAGCATAATGTGTAATACAGAAACTGGGAACCTTTTTTCCTAACTTGACACAAACACTTTTCATGTGCTAATACAAAAATGGAGGGGGAAAGCATCTTTTGGCTAATCGTTTGTGCACCTACTGGGTACTAAGGTTAAGAGGATGCAAAAAGAAGGTTCAACCTCTGAGCATCTTCCTAGAAACAAGGCACTAGTGAATATGCTCCTCAAAACGACCACGTCTCAGCTTAAATATGAGGGAAATACCAGTATAAATCAAGAAATTTATTTCTGATCTTATATAATGCATCTTAAATGGATAGAAGTACGTACAGGGGTCTCAATGATAAGACACAGGCAGCGCGTACCAAGCTGATATGCAAGTACAGAAGACAGTCTAATATTCTGTCTAAAATTAGACCATAAATCTATAAACAGTGTGTAACACAAACAATGTGACCACTAAGCAATCGAACATCCTATTATCAATGTAAACAAAAAAAGCTATTAGAACAGATGGCCAAATCTGTTAACAAGGATGCCAAACCTAGAGTTGAAAGCAAAGGCTCCAACTGTGATTCTATCCAATATCGAGTATTATGATGTAACTGGGATATGAAGGAATCTGTCCAACTCAAGAATGTTCAAAGATGGCTGAAGTTGATGATTGCCTCAGGTGCTGCTCTGTGTTGAAAGCAGTTGGTGTTAATTAGGCCCTAAGATGTTTCCAATCTGGTGGAGCTGTCATTGGCAGATCCTAGAAACTATCCTTGTTTATAGCCTGGCTTTAATAGTTTTGGTGTCAAATTGTTAGTCTTGTTGATTTTTAGGCTAGCAATCTCAGTTAGGTGGTCTATGAAGGACTTTTTGTGCGTATCAGAGTGGTTGTACTCTGCTAGCTGTGAGCTTTTGCTCTTTATTTGTAATGTGCTTATTCATCAATAAATATTCTGAAAAAAAAAAAAAAAAAAAAAACCCTACTATTAATCAAAGTTTCTCATTATGACTAGTTCTCAGATACAAGAAGCTAAAAAACACTTAGAAACACGAATATATATTAACAAATCATGGGCTAACATGTGGCTTATTAAAACAAACACATGTTCCACAGACCACAAATAGATATCATAACCCAACCAAATCTAAGAAACCGTTGTTCATACAATTGAATGTTGCAAGCTCAAAAATAATCAACACGCATGAAAGACATAATGAAAAATCCAAAAAACTAAAGTCTTGGGATACCTAAGTCACCCATCTTGTATCTTCCGATCAGACAACCACCACAGAGGACTTTCCTCGAATATAGGATGGGCTTGAGATACCGACATACAGAACACACTCACAAACACACTAGCAATCATGCATGCGCACCTGAATACATATATAAACACAGCATTATGGGTCAGACTCAAAAACTAATTTGATCTATTTCAAGGAAATTGAAGTGCTTATGCCAAGATGGTAGCTAAAACAAACTACAATAAATCTAGTAGTAGAAAGCATTAGTTGGCCTGATTCTACCACGGGTAAAACCAAAAGACAAATATTCAGTAAAGTCAAATTAATCATTAGAAAATATTACTAATTCATCATGTCAGAAAGCATTAGTTCCAAAACCATAAACCATTTCAAAGTGAATTAATAATAAAATATAAATCAAGCATGTTACGCACTTATATTAATTTATTGGTGAAATAGCTTAAATGATGCAATTTTTTTTTTCTTTTAAGGATAAAATATAAAATGAATGCAATGACCATTCATTTAAAGATAAAAGGAAGATGAAGAACAGATAGAATTGAGAAGCTACCCTCATTAAACATTTCAAATTACTACCGAATGAGGATGTTTGGGATGTGCTGCACCTTTGGGAAATCTACGCTACCTTCTCCCTCAATGCTATTTTGAAGTTCCACTAAGACAGATTCCAAATACAGTTGGAGATTTTTAAGGTATTCAATGCCCTTAGGCACTGTCTTTAACTCCATACAGCTGTTAATATATAGGGATTTCATATTGGGCATCACCCCCATTTCTATTATTATCTCATTCAACTGAGGGGAATTATGAATCTCCAATTTTGTAAGCTTAGGAAAGTCTGTCTTGAAACATAGATGTTTTCCAACATAGGCATTACTAATAGCGGTATAAATCCTGGCTACGAACCCACTGAGGCTAATTTGTGCATTACAAAATCATGGCAACGAGATCAAGTCATGGGAATAACAATCATGGTTCAAACGAAATAAGAGTTTATTATCATTCCAAAATGTACCATTGCAAAGTTGTCAAACCCACATTCTCATCCAAAAAAAAAAAAAAAGAAGGAAGAAGAAGAAGAAGAAGTAGAAGAAGCTAAACCTAATACTTAATACCAACACTTAATGCAAACTCCCTCTCTTGGCATTAAAAATATCTAGCTAATATTTGATTGATACGTAGGGATTATAATTAATACTTAAATACAATTCTTTAGATGTTGTACCTTAAATTTTCTATTTAAATTCAACTATGTGACTATATTAACTAATGTAGCTCAAATGTGTTATCTTCCTTTGATGACAATTAAATTCAACTATGTTACTAATTAATGTAGCCATATTGTTGAATTTAATTGAGGACCTAAAATACATCTCCTCAGACCCGCAAAGCTTAAATGTCATTGAGTATTGTCTACCTTTTTCGTCACGTCAGTCACACACAGTGACAGGAATTCCATTATCAACAACTTCGTTCTTGTTTAGCACTGGCAAGAGTTTGTTCACGACAGCATGCTTTGGTCGCTTCTTACATCTCTGGATATCAACTGCTTCTCAAAGGCCTTAAAGCATGCTCCTACGAGGCCGTTGAGGCGTGGGAATGGTGGAAAATACGGGGGCTTGTAAGCATAGGCTTTCATGGACAGGCTTAATAACTTTTGTTTTCTTGGAAAACATTGAATGGGTTATGGCTTGCTATATTTGCTACATGTTGGTTATGCCTAATTCTTTGGTTTTTGATTTCATGCAAAGCTATAGCAAATTTCTCATCCAGCTTGGCATGCTTTATGTGAAGAAGAATCATGGCGGCTCTGTCTTCCTCGTTGAATTTGTCAAGGAAGTCATTGCCATTAACATATCCACTCAAACTTCTTTTCCCCATAATTTAATCTCAGTATGGAAGTTTATATGAGGAAAGGAGTACATCTAGAAGACTACAAGAGTGTAATATAGGAATGAGATGTAACACTTTGAAGCATAAGCAGTGGTAGCACATAATCCCTTAATGGCTTGGCTCACCCACTCTCAGGGCAATGAAAAAGGGTTCCTCAAACTTTTATTCCATTCGTGGGTTCACTATTATATATATAAAAATAATAATAATAATAATAAATAAATAAATAAACAAAATTGTGAGTTCATGAAAAGTATTATTCAATTCGTTTGAATAGTTTGGCTTGGGGTGAGGAAGATAGGGTGTAAAATAATCACTAGACAAAATGTAATTTCCACTTAATTTTTATCATAAATGAGGAAGGATTAGGGGTTTTGGGTATTTTTCAATCCAACATAAATTTCACATATTGAGAAATCTCCAAACCTAACTAAACTCATGGACCGTGATAGCTCTAAAAAGACGACCCAACTTGATATGTAGGAAACACGATGGGTTGGGTCAGGTCATTGGGTTGAAATAATTTTGCCAAGCCTAGTAAAAAATTTCGTTTTCATTCTACAATTTAAGCCCACTTTCAAATAAAGAATTACAATTTCATCTAAACTAGTTACAAAAATCAAAATAATTTAAAATAACATATTTAGACTAAATATGTTTTTTTAACTATTAAGTAAGAGCATGGATTGGATTTACTTGGACTGAAATTTTTGCCAACTCAAAGCTGATCCAACCCAAGTTTCTAAACTAAAAAGCCCAACCCAATCCTTCAACCCATAAAATACCAACCCTAGGCGTTGAAACGGCATTTAGCAATAATCTCCTATATTTATCTTTTTTGGAGGCATCGGTGAGTAATTGTCATTGGACATTGGATCTTGGCTTTTTCAAATATGACTTAGGATTGATCACTTGGACTGGATGATTGATTTTTTGAATCTGCTTAATCAGATTATGCAGCAATGTTACATGACTATACTCCAAGTTACTTGGTACTCTTTACTGGTCCAAAAGAAATAAACCACTCACTCTAATGCCCATTTAAGCATTTGAGATGGAAGACACCGCGGTATTTGCTTGAAATTCTTCCATTTTTTGATTCATAAAATTAAGATTTCAGATGGATAGGTCACGTGAGATTAGAATGTAGTGATCATTCTATTAAGGATTAGAATGCAGATTTGTTAAATACTTCAGGACACAATCATGTATTCCTGTTGGTAAAAAAAAATCATAAAAAAAGTTAGTAAAAATCACTGTAAGCTAAGAACATCTTCTATAAAGATGTCCCACTGGGCCACACTTTTGATGTGTCGCAAAATTTGCAAAATATTTATATTAATTTTTTACATTGACATTGTTTTGAAATTATTTGAGAAAACTTTTTTGTTTTTTTTTTTGAAAAATTTTCTTTTTTCATCCCTCAAAACATTGTTCTTAAAACGCGGTTTCAACTTGGACAAAATTTAAGTAAAATTTGTATTATCAAAATACGATTTCAATATTTAAAATTGGATTTCTTAAACACAATTTAAAAACAATCTAGATTCTTGAATAGTTTATCCCAAGCAAACTCCATAGCATCCAAACATCCAATTAATATGGTTGTTCATGTACAGTGTTTCTATGCGCCTTAGCAGCAATTTAGTGCCTTTAACATCACCTGTTACAGGTGACCACCACTGCAAAGCTGGTTCCTCATGTCCTCCGTCTCGACTTTTAGGGCCATCACCTAGACAAGACTCATTTCAGTGAAACCATAACTTCCAAGATGTGGTAAAGAAAAGCTCAATCTGCTAGAATGTTAATTAAATGATTAAATGCATCTTTCTTAAAAGTTTAAGTTTTCAAAATAATTGGTAATTTGTCATGATATAAGAGTGGGTAGTCATGAATAATGTTCAAGATCAGACCCATGCAAAGCTGTAGCCAACAAAAATATATTTCAAGGAAAACAAGAAGGAAAGCATATTTGTAAGCAAAGAGAAGAGACATCTTACTTCTTACTATCAAAATGATTACCAAAAGAGAGAGATGCATCTATAAGAGGAGAAAAACTACAAAAAGTGGCTGTTATATTAGTACATGCAAAGGCAACATTGAATAACAAAATAATAACTTGAGTCATGACTAAGAGTACAATTACAAATTCAAATAGATATTGCTAACTTAGGTAACACAAAAGTATCAAGTTGCAGTTCTGATCACATATTAGAAGACTGAAACAAAATTGTTCCAACATGTATTAGTTTGATATTATGACTTTGAGATCTAATTTCTCTTCATGAACAGACAACCTAACAATGAGGAATGTAATAAAAACACAGTTTAAAACAACATATTTGCTACCCAAAAGAAGAATTGGAAAAAAAACAGAGGGAAAAAAGAGGGAAATCTCATTAAGAATTTATATGTAAGTCAAAGATTTTTAACGAGGACTCAAGAACCATTAGGTTAATGGTCAAAGATGCATTGATAAAGGGAAACCAATTAAACTATGATTATACTAATCAAAAAAAAATAAAATAAGCCTTAATCACATCTCATTTATACAGGAATTGCAAACTAAAGAGCATACGGTGTAAAACTAAAACAGAAACTGGGAACCTTTTTATTTTTTCCTTAACTTGATTCAACCACTATTTCACCATTTTCAAGCATGGGTACAGAAATGGAAGGGGATTGCTCACCTACTGTCTAGTAGTTTGTACATCTACAGGGTACTAAGGTTAAGAGACGATGCAAAAAGAAAGTATGACTAAGATCGTCTACCCATAAACTAGGCACTAGTCCAGTAGCCCCCCTACACAATCTCCTAAAAGGTAAAAACAACCATGTCTCAGCTTTGGGAGGGGAATACCTGTGAGGAAAGTATGAGGGACAACATGTATAAAGTCGAGAAATTTATTTCTGAACTTACATGTTGCTTCTCAAATGGATAGAAGCATGTACAAAGGAATCAACAAAAAGGCACAGTAAGCATGTACCAAGCTATTATTAATCGAAGTTTTCCATGATGACCAGTTCTCAAATTATACAAGAAGCAAAGTAAGCATTTGGAAGTTTGAAACACAGATATTTATATATATAAACAAATGGAGCAAATATGTAGCTTATTAAAACAGACCAATACATGTTCCAAATCACAAATAAGACATCATATCCAAACCAAGTCTGAGAAACCTCTGTACTTACAATTGAAAATCATATGCATGAAAGACATAATGAAAAATCCAGCAAAAGTCTTGGGGTTACATAAGTCACCATCTTGTATCTTCCAATCACACCACGTCCACAGAGGACTTTCCTCAAACATATGGTGGGGTTTACATACCCACACAGTATTATGAGTCAGACCTAGAAACTAATTCTATCTATTTCGAGGAACTTGATGTGCTCATGCCAAGATGGTAGCTAAAACAAATTACAAGCAATCAAGCAATAGAAAGCATTAGTGAGCCTGATTCTACAGTACCACAGGTAAAAAAAATAATAATACAGAGATACGGTAAAGTAAAATCAATCGTTAGAAAAGATTACTTATTTTTCATGTCAAAAAACATTAGTTCCATTTCAAAGTGAATTAATAATATAATATAACAGATAGACATGAGAAGCTACCTTCATTAAACATTCCGAGGTATTACCAGATGTAGATCTTTGGGATGTGCTGCACCTTTGGAAAATCCACACTTCCTTCCCCTTCAATGCGATTTTGAAGTTCCATTAAGACAGATGCCAAAACCAGTTCTTGGAGATTTTGAAGGTATTCAATGCCCTTGGGCACTGTCTTTAACTCCATGCAAGTTTTAATATATAGGGATTTCAGATTTGGCATCACCCCCTTTTCTATTATTATCTCATTCAATTGAGGGAAATTACGAATTTGCAAATCTGTAAGCTTAGGAAAGCCTGTATTGAAACATAGCTGTTTTCCAACATAGGCATTAGTAAGTGTAAGATGTCCCAGATGGGTCAAAGCAGCGATGTGAGGGAGCAGATCTTCTTCTAGTCTTGACCATTGCAGACCCAAATCTGTGAGGTTTTGAAGTGAACGAAACCACTGTGGCACATTCTCTAATTTTCCAGTCAAAAAAAGCTTTTGAAGGTTTGGAGGAGGACATGAGAGTGCATCCATTCGAAGTGTTTCCTCCTCATTAGTTACCTTGATAGCCAAGACCCTAAGAAGTCTCATGTTTTGAATTGAGATACATAAATCCGTCTCATCTGCTTCTTTCACGTTGTCAATACCAATCGAGGTAAGTTGGGTCATGCTCCGAATTTGTCTTATCAAGTCACCTTTTGCTTCAAAACTACACAAGGTTTGCAAATTCTTTAACTGCCCAATATTTGATGGTGCTTGCATCCCAATAAAATATCTGAAGTCATTCCAATTTTTAGTGTAGCAATACATTATTAAATGCCGCATGTTTTGCAACTTTCCTATTCCACGAGGAAGGGCCTCTATTTGTGTGTCTCTAATGTCCAAGGTTTGAAGATTAAGGAGCCTTCCTATGGAATTTGGGAGCTTCTTCAGTAAAGTTCCCCTTAAATTCAAATATCTTAAGTTGAATAATTTGAATACTTCATCAGGCAATTCATCAATGGGGGCATTCTCCAAATCTAGAACCCTTAACATTTTACTTCCTGAAGGCAATGTTTTCAATGACTTGTTAAAAACAAGAAAAGAACGGAGCTTTGACGTACCCGTAAATGATTTGAATTCTCCATCGGTTTTGTGAATTGAAATGCGACGTGCTTTGCATTTTATCATTTCTTCTCCTCCATCATGTACAACACCAAACTTTTCTTTGACTGATATTGATAGAGCAAGCTCCCGCAAAATATCATGCATTTTACATCTCCGTGGCCTTCCATATGAGTTCCTCGTTACAACTTGTAGCATGTTCCTGAAAGTGAGTTTTACTAGATAGCTATCTGCTACTTCTTCTAGAGTGGACCCTTCAAATTTTTCTACAAATCCTTCTGCCATCCATAGCTTAATAAGCCTTTTTCTTCGAATCTCATGATCTTCTGGGAAAAGAGAGCAATATAAGAAACAATGCTTCAATTGATATGGTAAATCGTTGAAACTAGCAACAAAATGCTCTTCACTGCTTCTAGCTCAGGATTGTTACTTAGATTCCAATTCAAGCTGCTATTAATTTGATTCCATTGAGACGTATCATTCTTGGAGTACATAAGACTGCCCAAAGCCGCAATTGCAAGAGGTAGGCCTTTACATTTTCTTACAAGTTCCTGAGCAAAAGATTTAAGCTCTGGTGGACAGATTCTATTTGGATTGCCTAAGAATGCTTTCTTGCAAAAGAGTTCCCACGCCTCATCTGGTTCTAGCAATTGAATACGATGAACATGAGGTAAACCCATAAAAGGATGGTGAGCTACATCATCTTTACGAGTTGTAAGCATGATTTTGCTCCCAGGATATCTATCTCGAAGTGATACTTTTAGTTCATCCAAGACATTTGTGTCCCAAACATCATCTAGGACAAGTAGATATGATTTCTTCTCTAAGTAGCTCACCAGCATTTTTACTAGCAGTCTGTAGTTCATGGAACTCAAGTCTGATGGATTTGTTTCCTTCTTTGACTCATAGAATTCCTTAATCATGCTCCTCAATAAGTCTTCTACATCATATTTTTGGGAGACAGTGATCCATGCATAACAATCAAAATGTCTCTTTACAGCGTCACTGTTGTAGATGTTGGCAACTAGTGTGGTCTTGCCAGATCCTCCCATCCCCAAGATTGAAATGACAGTCTGTTGTTGTTCTCTATCCATCAACCACATCATTAATTGTTTTCTTTTATCTTTGATCCCTACAAGTTCATCTTCTTCGACAAACAAAGATGATTCAGCATGCCGCACAACCCATTTGTGAAAATCTTCTGAACTTTTCCCCTCTATAGGATCAACATGATATTTCTGATTTAACTCTGAAGTGGTCTTGATTGTCTTATTGATATTCTGTAACTTGCAAGCTATTTTATGCCTCACCCAAAGAGTCTGTGGAATGTAAATTGTATGGTGAAGGAACCAAGCAAATCGACCCCCAATTTGTTGGCTATTGATGTGATACATGAACATATCAATAACATCTTCAACATCATATGCTGTGTTCCTCACATTTGTCACCCAAGTTTCCTCTCCGGCACTGCTTGCTCCCCTTTTATCTGCATCTATTAATAAAGACCGCATGCTTGTCAACTCATGCTTGATATCTGCAATTGCATCACGGACCCCCCACAACAGCGACGCTTTAGTTGCGAGAGCTGAAATGATATTGTCAATCAAGAGTTCTACTATAGCCGAGTCCATTTTCGCTTTCAAACTCGCTCCTAGCTCTGTTGCTGAATTGTTAGGCTCCCCTTCTTCCTATCATATAAGTTGGAACTTGGAGAATAGAGGTGAGTGGAAGGAAGAGAAATAGAGGACCATGCTTTGACTTGTTGCTCGCCACACGAGAGACCTACGGCATAAGAATCAAGGTAAATGTTAAAATGAATGAAGGAATTTTCCCTAGTCTTTTTTCTTTTCTTTTTTTTCTTTTTTTTTTTTTTTTTTAAATTGCATAATAATGAAAGGGAAGGAAGGTGAGGGTACCGTACCAGTAAATGCTTATAAAGATTTATTAAGGGTACCGAGTCCAATGAACTCGTTTTCTAGGCTTAGAAACCGAGTCCAATAAACTCGATTTCTCGCCTACGTAGCCAGTCTAACCACCTCAATTGCTGGCAAAATAATAAAATAACAAACCCAGAAATCGAGTCCTCTAAACTCGAATTGCTAGATACCAAATTAGTTTAAAACGTTTCCTAACTAATTATATTGTTTGGGTTTTGTAGTTATTTTCTAAAAAATCCCATGTTTTTCATTTGTCATGTTTAAGAGGGGTCATTTTACAGTACCCCTCGTTTTTTGGGTATGATACCCACCTAAACTAAATCTAAACCATTAATTCAATGGTGTTTTGATCTTGACCGTATATTTATTTTAAGTGAATACTGGCTACTGGTGAAACAGGTTACATGTATAAACAAAAAGGAAAAAACAAATCAAAGACTCCTCCAATGCTTCTCTCCTCTCTCTGCTCTCCTTCTACACTTCTTTCTCTTCTCCCGCTTATTCCATCTCACTTTTCTCTTCCAAACCAACCACAAGAAACCCAGGGGCTACTAAACAAAACCCTAAGGAGGACCCACAAAAGAAGAAACAGAGTTATTCAATTCCCTTCCCGGCCAAACCAACCACAGGGTCCACAAGAACCCAGACGGCTGACCCATAAAAGAAGAAGTTGGGTTCTTCAATTTCAGCCATTTAACTATCAACGCATGAGATGTATGTAAGTTGTCTTAATTTTTATTCATCGTTGCTAATCCAAGTTGTGCTTATTGATTGATTTGGGTTTTTTTTTTTTTTTTTTTTTAATAGGAGATTTGGGTGTTGTTTGCTAACTTTTTTTAGAAAGGTGATTTGGAATTTCCTCCTATTTGGTACTAACTGACACTCAGTCACCAGAAAAATTTGATTACTTACATGTAATTTATGTTTCACTCTAAGATGTCTCTCTCAACTCTTCTCATTCTCTTAAACCTCTGTATCTCCCTTTTCCTTTAGTACTAAATCTGGATTCACAAAATATCAATGGCCAATGGGGTTTTATGGGTTTGTCTATGGATTTCTGTATTTTCTATGAGTTATTTTTTGTGGCTTTTTCTCCATTTTTTGTTTGTTTGTTTGTATCTGGGTTGTGTGGGTTTAGTTTGGATTTGTCTATCTGGGTTTGTATTTATTGGTAAAGCTGGGACTTGGGAATGGCAATGTTGTTGAATTTTTTTTTTTTTGGGAGTTATATATGAGATTTAGTGAATTGGGTTGGTTAATTTTTGCTAAGGAATTGTTGGATTTTTTTTTTTTTTTTTTTAATGTTTTTAGGGTTCAATGTTGGACTAATTGAAAATGCAAATTAAGTGTTTGATGTGACTAAAGATGACTTTGATATCTTTCTCCATTTACAAAGGTTACTGGGTTCTCAGAAGTATTTTGTTTGTCTAAGCTAGGTGGTTGCTTGTGTTTTGTTTGAGCTGTGTATGATTATTCTACTTCGATCATGTATTTTCTTTACATGAAAATTTTACTTCTGTCAATTGAGCTTTTGTTTTAGATTTTTTATCCAATCGGATATTGGGTTGAATGTATATATTTTTTGTGAATGGTTGTGACTTGTGAATGAATGAAAGTTAATTTTTAATACTATATGTATTGGCTATAGCTTGTTAATAGCGGTAGATTTTCTTCTCTAGAAACAATCCTCTCTAGAAACAATTCTTTGCTAGACTCTAGGAAACTCAAATTTCTCCAACGCATGGCTTACCTTAATATTGGTATGGATTCCTCATTGTCCATTGTTTCCTCCCTGGTCTACGTGCTTATCATAACCATATGGCTTATCTCACTTACTATCCTAGAGGTGAAATGGGCTGGTATTGGATTAGAAGAGTGGTGGAGGAATGAAAAATTTTGGCTCATTTCTAGGAATAGTGCTCACTTGGCTGTTGTGGTACAAGGCCTACTCAAAGTGATTGCAGGGATTGATATACCTTTCACATTGACTTCTAAGTCAGCAGGAGAGGACATTGAGGATATCTATGCAGACTTGTACCTTGTGAAGTGATTGCTGGATTAAAAATTTAAAATACTCTATCTTTTGCATGTAATGTATTGATTTCTATAATTTTAAAAATTCATAGGGTATTATTGCTTAGACTTTTTTGCCCCTTCCTTTCCCATGAAATTCATTTCTTAGTGAAAACTTTGCTTGAATGAGGATTATCTTACAAGTGAGAAACCCACTGAAAATAGCATTACTCATTTTGTTTTAACTTTTTCATTATTCAGTCAAGTTTCATAACCTAGAATCTTTTAAATATTTTTTTGAAACTTGAGCGAATTGCATTGTAGTCTTCTATATTCAATCAGTGCAGTTTGATGGTTCTAATGATGCTATTTGGTATATTTAACAGTTTACTAGTAGGATTAGGACCCTGCTATCTGGTTGCTAAAACTAAAGAAATCCAGTCTCTCCAACTCCAAGTAACTTGAATGAAAAAACTATTATGCCCACACTTATATATGAACTTGTCTTTTGATGTGCTTACTATGTTGTGGGTATAGATTGTTAGCTATTAAATATAAGTTTATCAATAATGTCCTACTTTTTATTCTATTTTTTTCCCCTTTACTTTGTTTTATTGTCCAATTTATTTTATTTAAGTTAACTCATTGCTTCTTCTTTTTTTCTCCTTAGAAATATACAAAAGCATGTGCTTATAAAAACAAAGTTATTGACAATTGGAGGACATTGAGATCTTGTGTGGGAGAGATAGAGCTACTGGTGTTGGTGCAAAATATATGGACGATGCAGTTGAAGTAATGACCGAGGAAGGAGAAAAGTGATGAATTCTCCTATGCACAACAACATGTCAACATTTGGTATCAATAAGTTATGCAATTGAGCCTTGCCAAAGAAAAAATAGTAGAAAAGATGAAACAATTTTTTAGTTTGAGATTTTGAATGTTAAAAAAAACCCAATGTATTTTGGGTACTCTCTTTCTCTCTCTAAAATATTTTAGTTGGCAAGAGTTTCAAAAAATTGTTTTAGTTGGCTATGATGGAAGATATTTAGTCATTATTTTGTCAGTTGGTCTATCAATGGCTTCTTTGCTTTGAATTTTGTGTAAAAAACACATATATTGGATACTATGGGGGCCCGAGGACCGAAGAAGGGATTGTTGGGCTGTAGTGTTGGCATTGGGATATCACACGCTTGAGGAGGGAGTTCACCCGAGGAGGGGAGATGAAGAGGCAAAAGGCTTTTAGGAACTTTAGGTGGGAAGGATTGGCTGAGGTAAGAGAATCATAAGAAGTAGGGGGAGTTTCCAGAGAAAAGTAGTATGTTGCCTCTGCATTAAATGGTGGGCAACAGCTTTATCAGCCACATTGATGAAGAAGTGACTTGAACAGTGTAATTCACAGCTAAACAAATTTCATCTACTACCTTCTTCAGATGTTTAAAGGGACAAGCGTCACAAAGAGAAATGATGGAGGTAAAGGTGGAAGGTCAGGATGCAAAGGAATGGGGAGTTTATAAGAAAAAGATGGTTTTCATAAAGAGGGATCCAGACTAAAATATGGAGGGATAAAATAAAAAATATAAAAAATAAATAAATAAAAAAAATTTAGAGAAGAGAGTGAGCAGTGCAATCTTTTGTATAACATTGGCCTCTTCGGGTAGGCTTGTAAGGATATATTTGCTCATCTATTCTATTACATTAACCATTTCTTTCTTATTTTCATCCTTGGGCAAAGCCTCCTCTTGTTGTTTGTTTCCCTCTCTTATAAATTTATTGATTTGGGCCAAGGTTGAACTATACAACTCACTGTTCCAAGTAGGCTTGGGTCACTAGTTTGTTTCGTCCTTATAGATATTTTATCGTCTCTCTTGAAATAGAACCTTTTAGTTGTTAAGAACTTTGAAACAATTTTTTAGTTTGAGATTTTAAATGTTGTGAAAAAACTCATGCATTTGGGTTCTCTCTTTACGTTGATATAGAACATTTTAGTTGTCAATAGTTAGCAAAAAAAAAATAGTTGGCTATGATGACAGATTTTTAGTCATCATCTTATCAATTGGATTTTCAATGGCTTTTTCATTAGCTCATATATTTATTAAAAAATGTTACTAAAATTAAAATGTAGAAGGTTTAAGAAAAATAGTAATTGGAAAATATTTTATTGATCTTAAATCCAAATCCAAATTTAGATATCTAAACAATGAAATTTCAAATCCTTCATGGTATAAAAAAACCTAAACAAGGAATTTAAAAATCAATGGATTTCAAATCATGGCTTTTTAAATCCATTAATTTTAAAATCAATTGTGATTCTCAAAAAAAAAAAAAAAAAAAATCAATGGGTTTCAAATCAAGCAAATAGAATGGTTGTATAAAATTTTTATTGTCATTTTGGTTTGGAAAATAGAGGTTTCAAGGGGCATTTTGGTCATTTTAGGTTTCAAAGGTCCTTCAGTCATTTTTTAGATTTCAAAGGTATTTCAGTAAGTTTCTAAGTTTTAGGGGCATTACAGTCATTTTTTAGGTTCTAAGTGTATTTAAGTAATTTTTTAGGTTATTGGGTCATTTCAGTCATTTTTTAAATTTCAAAGTCATTTAGTTAATTTTTAGGTTCCAAGGGTGTTTTGGTAATTTTAAAGGGTTTCGAAGGTATTTTGGTCATTTTCAAGTGTTAGGGGGTATTTTTGGTCATTGCTTTAGGTTTCTTGGTTATTTCGATCATTTTTAATGTTTTAGGGTAATTTTGGTAATTTTTTTAGGTTTTAGGGTCATTAGGTCATTTTTTAGGTTCTATGGATATTTTGATCAATTTTTTTTGTAGGTTCTAAAGGTCTTTTGATAATCTTTAAGGTTCTAAGGGCATTCTAGTAATTGTTGAGGATTTCGAGGGTATTTTGGTCCTTTTTAAGTTTTATGAGGTATTTTGGTTATTTTATAGGTTTCAAGGGTATTTTGAAATTTTTTAAGGTTTCAAGATCATTTCGGTCATTTTTAAGGTTTTATGGGTATTTCGATCATTTTTTAGGTTTAAGGTGCATTACAGTCATTTATTAGGTTTTAAGGGCATTGCAGTCACTTTTCAAGTTACAAGGTCACTTCAGTCAATATTTAGGTTTCATGGTCATTTAGGTCATTTTTTTAGTATCTAAGGGTATTTCGATTATTTTTTAGGTTTAGAGGGTATTTTAGTCATTTTTTAGGTTTTAGGGTCATTTTGGCCATTTTTTAGGTTTTAAGGATATCCCAGTAATTTTTGAGAGCTTCGGGGTTATTTTGGTCATTTTTAAGTGTTAGATGCATTTTGGTCATTTTAGTATATTTAAGGGTATTTCAAAAATTTTAGAGGTTTTAAGAGTATTTTTGTTATATATATTCGTCAATTATTAGGTAATCCAGTGGGATTGGGTTGGATTGGCTACGCCTATATGTAATGTTGATACGGCTTAATGTGAAATGGAACTATCAAATGTGAGTAAAAAAAAAAAAAAAAAACCATTGAATATGACAAAAGTATGGTCACATGTGATATTGGTACTGTCCAATGTGACAAATGAACTGTCAAATGTGAAAAAAAAATATATATATATATATATATATTTATGGTCCCACCAAATGTGACAAAAGTAAGGTCAAATGTCATGTTGGTATTGCTGAATGTGACGATGAAACTGTCAAATGTGAGAAAAAAAAATTATATAACACCAAATGTGACAAAACTACAGTCAGAAATATTGTTAGTACTGCCCAATGTGATAATGAAATTGTCAAATGTGAGGGAAAAAAAAGGTACCACTGAATGTGACAAAAGTACGATTAGAAGTGATGTTGATCATTTTTTAGGTTCTAAGGCATTCCAATAATTTTAAAGAATTTCAAGGGTATTTTGGTCAAAAAGGGGGGAAAGAGTTTATATGCCTAGACTAGAAAGTGTAACATAAGACAAAAAACCATATTCTTGCAATGTTTTCCTCAGCTCAAACTAGTAAACTGTAAACCAGTCATAATGCAGAATTGTAACATAGGACAAAAAACATAAAAGACTAGAAAGCGTTTAGTGTTTCATAAATCTTATGATCTCTCTTTTAATGAAATTGTAAATAAATCTTTGAGATGTCTATTAGGACACAACATTAAGTTTTTTGCGAAAATTTCAAAATAAAACCTAAAAAAAATTTAAAATCATAAGGTTTACGTCAACACTAGGGCACTCAGTTCTGGTACTAACTACTAAATATATTATTTAAGACAAACCTCCCACACATATGCTTGCATGCATGTGTTTGTGTGTGTATACCAGATAGTTTTTTAGATAACTTATCATATTTTAAATTTCAATAAGTATACAACAAAATACAACAACTTAATGACAAATGAAAAATTTATAAGTTCCATCGAGACTTTTAGGGGGGGAAAGCAAGTAGAGTGGTTATATAAAATTTTATTGTCATTTTGGTCTTGCAAATAAATGTTTTTGGGGTATTTTGGTCATTTGGTAGATTTCAAGGGTCTTTCGGTCAATTTTTAGGAACTAGAGGTAATTTGGTCATTTTTTAGTTTTCAAGCGTATTTTGATAATTTTTTAGGTTTCAAAGTTATTTTGGTAATATTTTAGGTTTCAAGGGCATTACTATGGTCATTTTTTAAATAGCAAAACAATAAGAAAAAAATAAATCGAAATTCAAACTGACACAACCTTAGCCTTAAAATCCGGTCCCAGTAATTAAAAAAGAATACATATATGATATAGTAGTAAGTAAAATTAAGAACAATTTTACAATCTTCAAATATATATATATATAATAATAATAAGTAAAGCTGAAAAAAAACTCAAATTAGAATTTCAAATTAGAGTTCCAATTTTGCGACATTTGTCTTAAATTATTTATTCTTAAAAAGTTTTATTTCTTAATTTTTGAACCAAATGTGAGACCACATTATAAATATTCATCCAAGTGAGTTATTAAGTATAAAAATCAAAGAGTCTAGATTAAATAAATCGCCAAAAAAAAAAAAAAATTGCTTCGCGATAATTAAAAAAAAAAAAGGATAATTTACATTTTATACCTAATAATATCTTTACAAAATTTTGTAAAGAGTTAATAAAATATAAAAATGACTATCAATAGTATATTTTAGGAATTATATTATGTATCTTATTGTATATCTTTAAGTGTATCCTTGCATATGCATAGGGTTACAAACTAGTTAATATAATAAGAATATACCAATTTTACAAATCCAACTTCAAATACACAAAAATGGTACCCTATAGACTTACACCACTTGGTTTTCGATTTGAAGATTGACGTAAGAACCCATCATATACAAAAGAACAAATCGCCTAATATAGAAAAAAATGTTAATGAAATGCTTTTAAATATATATAAAACATGAAAAATTCAATGGTGAAATATTTACAAGATAAACTTACTTGAAATTACTACACTTTTATTTATTTATTTTTTTTTTTTTCGGAGACTTGTAAACTTTAATTAGAGAGTTGTACAAGAGGAGTTTACAAATAAAGGTGAGAAAGAATCACAAATGGGGCGGATTTCAATTGAGAAATGTATCTTAATGGATTTTCCAGCCTTTCACTTGAGAATATGCCTTTGTTTGATAGATTGTCCTTAGCAATTAAGCTGGGAATTTACATTTCTTTAGCATTTGGCCAAAGATAAGAATTTAGACCCAATGGTATAAGGAAACAGTTTCATTTTTTTATATTGCCCTCTGGGTAATTAGTCGTTGCAAATCATAATGTTTTATCATTTTATGCTTTAATAAATTTCTTCTTTTGCATTACGTTGGTGCATTTTAATTTTAATCAAAAAATAATTGTTAAATTTATTTGAACCTTGGTTCTCCTTGTAAAGAAGACTTAAGTATTGCCATTGAGCTAGAAGTCTTTAATTTTAGAAAGTTCCACCATGACAATGATAAGTATAATATTTATGTAAAAAAGTGGGTTATAATTCTCATAGGCAAGACTTAGATACAGTACTTAAGTGCTATTTCTTAAGTTCCCCTTTTAAGATTCTGTCATGTGGATTTTTTCTCATGGGATGAAAGTGTATTTTTTAATAAAGTAACCACATAGTTGAATTAATTAAGTAATCTTGAATAAATCTTAAAAGTCTATTAATAGATCCATTTGCAACACCCCTCAATATAAAAACAACAACACAATATCTATATAGATATAAAAAAAAAAAATAAAAAAAAAATGAAACTGTTTTTTCTTTATTCCGTTGGGTTCAGAGTCCAGATTCTTATCTTTGGCTAAATGATAAAGAAATGCATATTCCAAGCTTAGTTGCTTAAAGATAACCCCTTAAAAGAAATGGATGTTCCAAGTAAATGGTTGGGCAATCACCCTCAGAATTATGTCAAAAACTTAATTGGTAGGACTTACTATAATATTATGAGGGGAAGGAGTAATGTTCTCAGAGTTTTAAAGTACAATACTAAAATAACAATATCATTGTCTCCATATATGTTTTGTGATTATAAGACCAGCATGTTGTCCAATGTATCATGTAAGCATTATTAGGAACTGTACAAAAAAGTCTTTTAAATTAGCAAATTTTGTTTGCATAATAGTGGTATGGCAAAGCGAGGGAACCATTAGGTATTATCGAAACTTCAAATGAAGGATTAAAATGAAATAACTGATAATTCGATAATGGAATTGGGATAAAGGATATAGTGTGAATTTCAAGAGGAGTTTGAGCTTACCTGGTACGAGATCCAACAGCTTAATTTCAGGGTCAGCTCTGTGTCTTGTATTAATCAGCCGGACTGGAAACTCTACAGCTCACTCGCTGGCTAAGTTTGCCAGAAATCTGGCAGATGAAGGGGTTTGGATGGAAGATTCCCCTGTGAAATAACATCAATTTCTTCTCTTAATATATATTTATATATATTAGGAATTTGAAGAACCAAAATCATATTTGACATTTTTATTTTCTTCTAAACATAAAAGATAAAGGTTAAGACTTCCTAAAATATCATTATTAAAATTGTTGAACAAACTAGTTCTTGGAACAAGTACATTGATTCAAAAGCAAAGCAATTAGATTTAGAAGACACTAACAAGGATTATCTCATTGGTTAAATAGCAAAACCATTAGGAAGAAAAAAGAAGAAGATCAAACTGACCCAACCTCGGCCGATAAAATCTGATCCAGATTATTAATAAAGAATAGCACGTATAATTAGGAACAATTTACAATCTTCAGATTAATATAATAAAAATATACAAATTTTATAACTCCGACATGCAACACTCGAAAATGGTTCCCTAGGGCCTAGACTTACATCACTTGATTTTCAATTTGAAGATTGATGTAAGAACCCACCATATACAAATAATACAATAGAGCAAAATTATCTAATATAGGAAAAAAAAATAATGTTAATGAAATGCTTTTAAATATATACAATATGAAAAATTCAATAGTGAAATATTTCACTATACAATGTGAAATATTCAATAGTGTAGTCAATTCCAATTAAGTTTATCTTCTAAATATTAATATTTAGAAGATAAACTTAATTGGAATTGACTACACTTGAATTTTTTTTCTTCAGGAGAATTGTATACTTAGAGAGTTTACAAGAGGAATTTTCCAATAAAGGCGATAAAGAATTTCAAATGGGGAGGATTGCAAATGAGAAATATAACTTGATGGATTTTTTGGTCTTTCACTTGAGAATATACATTTCTTTGATAGGTTTTCCTTAGCAATTGAGCTTGGAATATGCATTTCTTTAGCATTTGGCCAAAGAAAAGAATCTAGACCCAATGGTATAATCCAATAGTATTTATTTGGTTGGCAAATAAATGTGCTTTATTTGGTAGAAGCTATTAGTGCAGAATTACCTTAAGTTACACGACAATTAAGTTGGACTATTTATCAGGGAGGGACAAGTCAAATAAAAATTCTACTACACCGGTTTGCAAGTTTTGCTAACTGCAAAGGTCTTGAATCTCTCATAAAAAATATTGAACTTTCCTTGCTTTTGCCTGATTGGTTTTGTTCTATTTTTTATTGTTATATCTTTAATTGATATTTTTCTTTCTAAAAAATAATGATTTTGTTCTATTAGAGCATTTTAATATTAAATAATTATTTTATTAAACAATTAGTCGACAAATATAATGAAAATATATGAGAACTTAATGTAGTAAATGATGAGTTAAGAGTATTATCAAATTTAGAATCACACATTAATTTTCAGCCAACTTTATTTTATTCCCCTCCAAGGGAATCAATTTTGTACCCGAGACTGTTTCAGTTTGACTAAAGGAATGAAATATTTGAATAATCTAAGTATATGTATGTGAATATATTTGATTTATTGGGCTTAAATGTAATATAGTCTTTTCTCAAAAAAAAAAAAATGTAATATAGTCTTTTGGGAGAAATATGTAATATAGTCTTTTAATATTGGATAAATTAAGTATTTGATTCCTAGCCTAACTAACTTATTTTAAAAAGTCAATACTTATAATTTTTTTCTCTAGAATTTAAACAAATTTGAACAGTTTTGGAACTTGTAGCTTTTTAAGCAAAAAAAATACATTAAATGATGTTCTCTTAAAAGTTGAATTTTCTAAATAGAACTAACAATTTCAGATAGGAGAGAGATTTTTGATATATTTTTAGTGAATTATTATCACTAACACACTATAATATGTAAATCCTCTTCACCATATTTATGTTTTTGAGAAATTACGGGCAAAAGAAAGAGTCCTGGAATCTTAGAGCAACCTTTTTAACCGTAACTGATTGTAATTAGATTCCAAATCTTCTAAATATTTGGGTTTTTATCTTCACCACAAATTTTGATTTGACTGGGAAAATTATGCAATACTTCAAAAGCAATCCTTTCTCTCTAATATTAATTTTGGTTCTTTGTTTGAAGCACAAACTAATTCGATCTATTCGGTTGTTCACACAGAACTTCGCACAAAAAAGATGGGACTTTCAATGCACCGTTGAAGCTAGTGGGGGGTCATGGCCCCCTGACTTTTTCAATTTTCCATTATAAGTAGTATGAAAATCACATAAATAATTACAAGTCACAGAAAAAATGCACTTATTGGCCCCCTTAGATTTAGAATTATGTCGTAACTCCTTAAAATTTTTTATTCAGTCCAGAAATCCCCCCCAAAAAAGACCATACACATTTATAATTACTCCTCAAAGTATTTGAATTATTGGTTGATCTCAATAATTAATAAAGAATGAATAGATGATATAGACATAAGTGGAATTGAACTACAATTTAAAATATTCAAATTAATAAAAGAAAAAATAAAAATTTCAACTCCAACCTCCAGTCCTGAGTCCACTACTCGAAATTGATACCCAAGATTTACACCATCTGATATTCAAATTGAAGATAGATGTAGGAACCTAGGAGATCCAAAAGAACAAATTATCAAATATAGAAACAAAAGCTAATTAATGCTTTTAAATATTTAAAATATGCAAATACAGTGGTGAAATATTTGAAAGAATAGACTTACTTGAAAATTAAACTCGAATATTTTCTTGAGAAGAATTGT
The DNA here is from genome assembly GCF_001633185.2 of Quercus lobata. Lineage (NCBI taxonomy): Eukaryota > Viridiplantae > Streptophyta > Magnoliopsida > Fagales > Fagaceae > Quercus > Quercus lobata. The sequence goes on from NC_044914.1 coordinate 1,720,557, forward strand.
TCACTTCGATAGCTTACAAGAGGAGTATGCAATTGAAGGTGATAAAGAAATACTAAATAGGGAGGATCACAAACGAGAGAAATAAATTAAATAATATAAAGATGGTTTTTCTCCACTCTGTATTTCACTTGAGACTGAGAGTTGAGAATGAGAAGCATTTTCTTTCTTCTCAGCAAAACAGAGAATGAGTAGCCTTTTACTACAGACTTGAAGTAGCCATTGTCGACCACTTTCCTCTTATTCTTCACTTTTATGACTTTTTGCTTAACTGCTTGTTTGCTTTATGACTTTCACTTGTCTGTTTCTTGAATTATTACTGTCAATGTGTCACAGAGCTTTTTTTTTTTTTTTTAAGATTATTGCTTCACATTTTTAAAATTATTAGGAAAAAGATGACAGCTCATGTGCTTCACTATTTGAGACACACAGTCTTCAATAGTCATACTATGTTGGACTGATTCAGTGGGATTGAGATCCCGTGCAATACTTAGGGTATTGCACGGTGTGCAATTCTATTAATATAAACCGTCGATTTAACCTAACGTTTATAAATTTGACATCTCGTATAAGACATCCTGACGATCCACGTGATTCACATTTGCCTTTCCCTTCTCTATTCTTTTGTCTTCAGTTTGTCCAAATTTCAGAAAGAAACAGTCTCTCTCTCTCTAATCGTCTTACCCTTGATTTTTCTCCGGCACACCCATGGTGTGTGAATAAATGAAAAGAAGAGTTACGTCATGGGAGTGGAACAGAATAATTAATGAAAGTAAATGGGGGTTGGTGCGACAAAATTGTAATAAAATTAAATGTTGTGAATAGTTAGGTTCATAGGTTGTCGAAATAAAAATATATTTATATAATTTTTGTTTTAGTGTGGTATCTCTCAATTATGACAGTATGATTTTTCTTATATAAAGTTAGGAAAATAAGTTAATGGATGTTTTAAAGTATTTATGTAGTGAATATTTTATAAAAAAAAAAATTATGGACAAATTTTTTACAAAAAAATCATTTTAATAAAAATTGTTTACTATTTTCATATTTCTTATAAAATAATATCAAAGTTTTCTTAAAATAATTTATTGATCCTTATCCAATGAATACCATTTAACACATTTAACTATTTAAGACCGTCCATGAAATTATCAAGCAAAAATCAAAAGTATATTATATAAAACCACATTCTAAGTAGATGTGTCAATTTCATATTATGAGATAATGTGTTTATTTAAAAAAATACTATATCAATAATATTTTTATAAAATTTTCAAAATAAATTAGAAATGATAAATTATTATTAATAAGAAAAAAAATAATTACAATTTTAAAGTTTACTTAAAATCAATCACAACTTCCCGGATATAAATTGTTGTCAAATTATTTTAAAAAGCAGAGTGAAGTCGCAATGTGAATACTGAAACTGAAAACTGAAAACACTGTAGCAAAATAATTTTTAAATGTGTAAATAGTACTATGAGACCAATATTTAATGAAAAAATTGATAAAAAATGAAATTTGTGGATCCGTGAACAGTGCACGGATGTACTGTTCACGCAAAACTGGTCAAAAGTTGCGGTTACTGTTCATTAAACAGTAACCACATTAACCCAAAACGCGTGAAAACCAAAAAAAAAAAAAAAAATTAAGTTAAAGATAAAAAAATGCATTAGACTTTTATTTTAACCATATATGGTTGTCCTTTGTTTTGTAAGAACCTTTTGAATCAAAGTACTAGTACTGACAACTTTGAATGAAGACTTTCGTACTGACTACGGAGCGAAAATGACAACTCAATAATCCTGTCAACAAAACTTCAGAACTCCTCATTATGAAGGTGACTACTCAATCCTGTACTTGTAGGATTGCTTTTCAAATTTCATTGTTAAATGTGAACTGCCGACGTAAAATTGCTGAAAGCCAATCCTGTACTTGTCATTGTTAAATGTGACTACTCAATCCTACAAGATTACTAGTGCATGGGCGGTAGTAGTACGTTGGCTTGTGTCACGTGAAACAGAAGTACTTTCTAGTGACTATCTTCACATTGCGACTTCGCTCTACTTTTTAAAATAATTTGACAACAATTTATATCCGGGAAGTTGTGATTGATTTTAAGTAAACTTTAAAATTGTAATTATTTTTTTTCTTATTAATAATAATTTATCATTTCTAATTTGTTTTGAAAATTTTATAAAAATATTATTGGCATAATATTTTTTTTAAATAAACACATTATTTCATAATATGAAATTGACACATCTACTTAGAATGTGGTTTTATATAATATACTTTTGATTTTTGCTTGATAATTTCATGGACAGTCTTAAATAGTTAAATGTGTTAAATGATATTCATTGAATAAGGGTCAATAAATTATTTTAAGAAAACTTTGATATTATTTTATAAGAAATATGAAAATAGTAAACAATTTTTATTAAAATAATTTTTTTGTAAAAAATTTGTCCATAATTTAAAAAAAAAAATATTCACTACATAAATACTTTAAAACATCCATTAACCTCTTTTCCTAACTTTATATAAGAAAAATCATACTGTCATAGTTGAGAGATACCACACTAAAACAAAAATTATATAAGTATATTTTTATTTCGACCTATGAACCTAACTATTCACAACATTTAATTTTATTACAATTTTGTCCCACCAACCCCCATTTACTTTCATTAATTATTCTATTCCACTCCCATGACCTAACTCTCTTTTCATTTATTCACATACCATGGGTGTGCTAGAGAAAGATCAAGGGTAAGACGGTAAGTCAGAGAGAGACTATTTCTTTCTGAAATTTGGACAAACTGAAGACAAAAGAATAGAGAAGGGAAAGGCAAAAGTGAATCATGCGGATCGTCAGGGTGTCTTATACGAGGTGTCAAATTTATAAACGTTAGATTAAATCGACGGTTTATATTAATAGAGTTGCACACCGCGCAATACCCTAGGTATTGCACGGTCCGATTCAGTGTACCACCGATTCATCTCACATTAATTTTTATCATCTTATTTTTTAATTTTAACTTTTTAACTCTTTAACATTTTTTTTAATTTAATGGTTGAGACTGACAAATATCAACTTTCAATCTCAGCCATCCAAATATCACCGATTAACATTTGACATTGACAAATATCTCCTATATTATTTTTTGGAAAATGCTAACGAGTGCCCTTAGAGCACTAGTTAAGAATCTAATTAAAGAAAGTTTTGACATCACTTTTATGGGAAATGAAAAAAACTGTCAAAACATTAATTGTTTTTTTTTTTCTTTTCCTATAAAAACTTTCTTTAATTGGATTCTTAACCAGTGTCCTAAGGGCACTCGTTAGCATGACTCTTATTTTTTTGGTATGAGACTTGAGAATAATATCTTTCATTTGAGAATGGATTTGGATCCAATGCAATACTTAGGCTCCGTTTGGGAGATCATAAGGGAAGTGAATGGAATGGAATGGAATGATCATAAGGGAATGGAAAGGAACGGAATGGAATGGAATGTATTTAAGCAAGAAAAAGGAATGGAAAAGAATGGAATGGAATAGAATTAAGTAACCTTGATTGGATGTTTTAAAATGAAGGAATGGAATGTAAGTAATTTTGTTTGGGAGCAACATGGAGGGAATGGAATTGATTCATTTTATAACAATATTACTATTAGACCTTTATTTTAAAATAAATAATTGAATATACAGGGGTATTTTGGGAGTTTTAGTAAAAAAATCATTAAATCTAATTCCATTCCCTCCCATTCCTCCCAATTTCGGGGGGAATGAAAATTTGAGATTTTAAGGGAATAGAGAGGAATGAGTGTTCCCTCCTACTCATTCCATTCCCTTCTACTTAAACTCCCAAACAATGAAATGAGCTTTCCATTCCCTCCATTAAAACTCCCAAACAAGGGGAAGGGAAGAATATTCTAAAATTATTCTTTTTATTCCTTTCCATTCCATTCCATTCCCTCCTCCCAAACGAGGCCTTAAGGTATTGTACAAGGTGCAATTACACCAACTTACTCTCACATCAATTTTGACCATCCTATTTTTTAACTTTAACTTTTAAATATTTTTTTTATAACTTTTTTAATTCAATGGTTGAGATTGAAAGTTAAAAATTCAAATTTCAATCTCAGTTATCCAATGCTATTGCACTAGGTGCAATACTCACCTAATCTCAATCCCTTAAAATGTGTAGCCCTTCTCAACCACTTATTTTCTATTCACTTGCCTTTTCCCTCTTACAGAATCACATGCAAGGTTGTCAAATTCAAGATCCTGTGTAGGATCGTGGGAAGTAAGTAGAATCATGGATCGTAAGATCGGATTGTGGATCGTAAAATTTCACATTATTTGAAAAAAAAAAACACATTGGTAAGTTAAATAATCACATAAATTATACATTCATTCATAAAAAAACCAAAAAATTGCATTCATCTGATGTAATTACCATACATCACTATGTCAATTTGTAAATATCATTTAAAAAAGTCAAAAACCTCAAAATGTAATACTCTATTGGGATGTTATTTTTTATTTAGGTCCAACTGATACTCTATCTCTCTACCTTAGAAGGTCTATTGGGATGTTATTTTTCATTTGGATCCAACTAAGCTTTTGTCAAGTTAAAAAAGATTACAAGAAACTAGAATCGTTTAGGATCGTCAAATTCATTCGATTCTACCGATGTTGAACGATTGTAGCGATCCTACCAAAATCCATGAAAGATCCAGATTGTTTTGGATATGTGATATCGTAAAATCATAGTATTGTAAAATCCAAATCAAGATTTTGACAACCATAGTAACATGATTTTATTTATTTTGTTTTCAAATGGTTTCATCTTTCAATATACCCGAAAGCTAAACACTCTAAAGATAGGGATAGCTAAAATGAAGAGAAATAGAGTGGATGCTATGAGTTATTGGAGAAAGAATAATGGACGATCGAAGCAATTCACTTTCTCAAAACTGGTGTAGCTTATTTTACTATGAGTTAGGTAAGCGTAAGACTTCCTCAGTTAACAACTTAAAATCCACGATATATATTTTCAGAAATGTTAGGGTTCGTTTGGTTGGAGGAGTGGAAAAGTGGGAGGATGAAAAATTAGTGGGAAGATAGAAAAATTTTGGTTTTCCCTCATGTATGTTTGGTTGAAGGGGTGAAAAAGTGGGAGAGTGGAAAACTTTTTTGTTTGGTTAGAGAGAAAAAGGGGAGGATGGAAAATATAGTTTATATAATTGACTATTATGTCCTTGTTATATAATAGTGGGAAAGTGAGAGGGGTAGGTGAGTGTAATAAAATGAGAGTATTTGTGTAAAATGCATTTCTTATCACTTTTCTCTCCTCATTTTCCTCCCAATTTAGGAAGATAAAAAAAGTGGGTCCAGAAGGGAAAACTTTCTCCTCTATTTTCTTTCCTTAACCAAACAATGAAAAACAGCATTTTCCACCCTATTTTCCATCCTTCCTGTTTTGACCCCAACCAAACACACCCTTAAAGATGAGCTGTAGTCATCGTTGACTTCAGTCTTTTTAATTTATTATTATTTTTTTCTGTTTCTTTTTAATGCAAAAAAGAAATTCATGTAATACTTCACGACTCTTAAAGAAATTCATGCAATATACTTTTATGTCCACTCTTACAATGACCAATTCATCGCAAAAAAATTGAAAATTTGTTTTAAAAAAAATACGATGTATATATTATTACTTTCTATATCCCAAATTGTTTGTCATGTTCAGAAAGTCTAAATTTTTAAGATAACATAATATGTCTTCTTTTATGTAAAAGGATGTCATTTTCAAAACTATTATCATTAATTTAAGGAAAAAGCTAACGTATTTTCTAAAGGCATTAGTTAATGAATCATTTTAAGAAAATTTTTAGAGAAGTATTACATTTTCAATATTTTCACAATAAATTATAGGATTTAAGTTTTTGTTCGTTATAATTTGAATTCATAAATTTTTTTTTTCTCATCCATAACAACGAATAACAACCTAACATTTAAAGATTTATTATGAAAATGTTATGAACATAACATTTCTTAAGTTTTTATAGAAAAAAAAAAAAGAAACAATAAATATTTTGATAATTTTTTTTTCTATTTTCATAAAAATTGTATTAAATTTTTTTAATATAGTTCATTGATAAATACCTTTAGGACATTTATTAATCAGACCTTTAATTTAAACTCTAATGAAAAAATGGCATTGATATTTTTTTTTAAAAAAGTAAAAAGTAAAAAATAAATAAATTAAGAAATTTAGTTATTAACTTTTCAAAAAAGGTTATATTTTTTTAGACACATTAAAATAAATAAAAGACTAACCACTTGAGACAGGTTTTTTTTTTTTTTTTTTTTCGGCGTAGCAAATTCCGAGACAAGAATAAAAAAATTTTAAAAAGAAAACTTTTTTTGGTAGAATAAAATAAAGATTTTGTCACTATACAGAATAGACTGTTAATTTGGTGTTACGAAGCAAAATGTTGTCGGCCGACCAAATCACGTGTTTAGACTCCCTATGGCAGTCCACCAAATCACGTGCTATTTTGACATTTTCACATTACCTGTCAACACGGATTTCAATTACCTATGTCAGTCCACCAAGCCATGTGAAACTAAAAAATGCCATATAAAAACTCATGCTAGTAATTTACAACTTCAAGTTAGTGAGTTGCGCTCCACTTGTAGTGAAAATATTTAGTTATTTAAAATTGGTTTGATTAGTGATAATAAAGTGAGAAGATAGAAAATATTTTAATTTTATTTCGTATTGTTTAGTTGGAGAGATGTAAAAGTGAAGTGATGGAAAACAATTTTTTTGTTTGATAAAAAAAAGAGAAGATACAAAATATAAATTGTATAAATTTATTCTCACGTTCCTAGTAGATAATTTTTTTAAAATATCTTATCAGGAAAAAAAAAACAAAAAATAGAAGTTAGAATGGAAAAAAAGAAAAAGAAAAAGAGAGAGATCAACATATAGAGTTGTGGGGGGAGGATTGGGGCTAAATGGGTAATTCCATCAACCCCTCTTTTCTTCCCCTCTATTTTCTCTCCATTTTGAGAGAATTGAATTTTTATGAACTCGGAGAGAAAACTGTCGAGCCCCACTATTTTTTCCCGTCTCACCTCCTAATCAAACGCACTTTCTTATTTTTTTTATTTTTGATAAGATGAAAAACTTCTTTACTTTGTTAAAAAGAGAAATAAGTATATTTTTTATTTTTTGTTGGAGAAATGAAAAAGTGGAGTGATGAAAAACTTTTTTTATTTTTTATTTTTCATAAGATGAAAAACTTCTTTACTTTGTTGAAAAGAAAAATAAGAGAATAAAAGATATATACAAATTGAATAAATTTACTTTCATTTTTCTAGTAAATCATTTTTTAAAAAAAATCTTATTAGAGAAAAAAAAAACTGAACGTGTAAATTTGCGCCATGTCTCTCACATTTGCCACCCAAGTTTTTTTTTTTTTTTTTTTTTTTTTTTTTTTTTTTTTTTTTATGGCCAAGTTGACAGGTATCCTTAGGATAATGGTTAACAATCTATTTTAGAAAAAATTTGCCACCACTTTTATGGAAAATAGAAAAATTTGTCAAAACACCAACTGTTTTTTTTTTTTTTTCCTTTTCTCATAAATTTTTTTTTTAAATGGTTTGTTATCAATTGCCTTGAGGGCATTTGTTAACATTTCCCTTCTTTTTAATGCAGAAAGAAATTCATATAGTATACTTCATGACTCATAGAGAAATTCTTGTAATATTCTTTTTTGTCCACTCTTACAATGATTAAGTGATTGCAAAAAATTTGAAAATTTGTATAAAAAAAATACTATGTATATATTATTACTCTCTTTGTCCCAAATTGTTTGTCAAGTTTAGATAGTTCGACTTTTTAAGAGAACATAATTTAATGTGTTGTCTTTTAAGTAAAATGATACCATTTTCAAAATTATTATCATAAACTTAAGGAAAAAGTTAACGGACTCCCATAGGTGGTAAGTTTTTATTAGTTATAATTTGAATTTATAACTTAAATTATTTATTTGCCCATCCGTAACAACAAATAATAACCTATCACTTAAGGATTTGTTATGAAAATATTATAAATATAAATTTCTCAAGTTTTTATGAGAAAATGAAAAAAAAAATTAATGTTTTAATAACTTTTTCAATTTCTCATTAAAATGGTATTAAAATTTTTTAATATGGTTTTTAATAAATGTCTTAAAGGTATTCATTAATTGGACTATATTCATAACGTAAAAAATATATTTGGCACTGTATTTTAAATAACATATTTTAAAATAAAAAAATAATTATATATTTAATATGTGTACGTATTTTTAAACAAAATTGGTAATTTTTCTGACAAAAAAAAATATTTTTATTTAACCAGAGAGAAACTCCCACATTTTGTTGTTAGCCATAGCTCTCTCCTTCTTCCTCTCCCTCTCTCGCTCTCTAGGTTAAAAGACCCAATAAACCAAAAATCTATAAAATTTCACCCAAATCAACCAAAATTGAGAACCTCTTCTCTTCCCACATCTTTTTCCTTTCGAGCTAAACATACTAACACACAAATTTGCAAAAGAAATTTAAAATAGTTCACAAAATTCCAATTTACAAAACCTATAAAATAACCCAACACGCCAAATCTAAAAACTGAAGAAAGAGACAGTTGACAGCGTGCAAGAGAGAAAGAGAGAGAGAGAAAAAAAAATTGAAGAAGACAACGTACAGGAGAGAAAGAGGAAACATAAATAAATAAATAAAGAAAAGAAGAAGAGAGAGTGGCGGCGTCCAAGAGAAACAGGAAGACAAAGAGAAAAAGAAAGAAGAATAAAGAACAACAACGTGCAAGAGAGAGAGAAAGAAAAAAGAAAAGTCCGGAGAGAGAAAGAAAATATGGTTGTGCATTGTTAAATCCATGGGTCTCACATTTTTCTAAATCAACATCGTTACTCAAAAACTAAAAACTAGTCTAGATGTATTCTTAAAATATGGTGTTTAAACACCTTGAATTGAAAATTGTAACTAACAAACTCTTAATTAAACAACCTTACCAAACATGTTTTTTACAACTTCAAGTAAGAGAGTTTTGAATTCCCTACAATTGTGCTCCACTTGTTTTTGTTTGTTTTTGTTTTTTTTGTGAAATGTGCTTGGGCACCAAAACAAAATGTTGGAGAAAACACAATAATAATGGAGAAAAAATACAAAGAGAAACTAAATAATACTTTTGAATATTATTAATTTGAAGAGAAAAATTATACAACAGTATCTGGACTAAGCCATGACACTTGCTCTCTTTAAAAAGATTCAAACTCTTAGTTGGCTAAATTTTGTAACCGATGCAAACCTTCTCTGACTTGTCTCTCAAGATACAACGGCCCAATAAATGTTGTATGGCTTGAACAACCTTTGCACAAAGTATTCAACCCAAAACTTCACCAGAAAGAACACATTTCCTTGCCAAGAACCTCTCTATTTTTTTAGGGTATAAGAATGCTTGTAATTGTTGGATTTGTTTTTTGTGTTTGTAACGTTGTATATTATATTGAGTCTAAATGAGTCTATTTATAGGCTCAATGGGCCTCGGAAAATTATTACCCAAAGTAATATGATTAATTAGGTCCATAATTCTGATGTAGTTGATGTTACAATATTAATTGCTAGACATAAATCTGATTGATTGGAGTTATACAATTAATAGATCAAAGGAGAAGTTTTTGAAGGAATAAATAGGCCTAACAGCTAATCTATTAAATGGGTGAATGACTCTTCATTTTTCATAATAAAAAAAATAAAATAGTCTCTCTCATTTTTAATGTGGGATTAAACATTTTACTAACTCTTTATCTTTCATATTAACTTTCATATAATTACATCTACCTTGTAAAATTTATCTAATTCAATTAAATAATATTAAAATGTCTCAGTACAAAACAGTTATTTAGGATATGCTTGATTAGTGATAGAAAAGTAGGAATCTAAAAAAAAAAAAAAATGAAAAGGGGAAGAAATTTTTATTAATTTGCCCATAAAATGCATAAATACTAATATTGTCTCAATCATGAGCGGTTGACATAATTTGGGGTCTAGTGAAAAATTTATGCAGAGCGTTTAATATGTAAATATTAATTAAACAAAATTATTTAATACTAATCAAATTAAGGTTAATTTGATACATTAAATACATAATTTGATGAATAATATTAACTAAACTAATGTTAATTTCATATAGAGAATTGAATATCATAGTTGAACTATAAATATTAATAAAAATATATTATGATTAAAAAAGATACTTTATTTTGGATATATTACGATGCATAGTTAAGTAAAGTTGTAATCTAATTTTTATTATTATATCTTGTTTTTAAGAGAGATAGATAAATATTATTTGGTATGTGGCTTTGTAGGATATTAGTTTACAAAAATTAAAATCTTAAACTATTAGGAAAGATTAATCTATAATTGATTATTTAACACATTTGCAACATCTTTTTGAAATATTTTAGGGTTTCAATTGGTTTAGGTTTTATTGATCTCATACTTTGAGAGTATTAATAAAAATGAAAAAAAAATGTGCTAATCAAAAGTACTATAAAATGTTCAAAATATAATGTAATATTGACTCTCATTGATGAACTTCATCAATTTAATTAATGAATATTTATATCACGTTTTTGTGATTAATAACATGACAATTTGTTAGTCAGTAGTAAAATTTGTAGTATCTTTTTTTTTTATAAGAAATTTATAATATTCTTAACATCTTTAATAAAAAATTTATATATATTTATAATTTTATAAAAATTTGAACCTTTAATCATGGAAATTGAGGTTTTTTTTTTTTTTTTTTTTTTTAAGGAAAATTTTGTTTTTTTTTGGTTTCGGCCGGCCCTGGTCTCAATGCAGTAGACTGTTGATTTGGCGTTTCGAAGCAAAATGTTGTCGGCCCACCAAATATTGTGCTGCATGGGATAGCGTAATAGATTCCCAGTCAACGAGGACGGGCAAGTGGCCAATTTAGATTCCCTATGGCAGTCCACCAAGTCACGTGGTATTTTGACCATTTTGATATTTTTACATTACTACCGGGCAACACGAATTTGAATTCCCTATGTCAGTCCAGCAAGCTATGTGAAACTTAAAAATGCCATGTAAAAACTCATGCTAGTAATTTACAACTTCAAGTAAGAGGTCCCACCCAAAAAAAAAAAAAAACTTCAAGTAAGAGAGTTGCTCTCCACTTGTATTATTATTATTTTTTTTGGTGAAATGTGCTACGGGCACAAAAACAAAATACTAGTTATTTAGGATTGTTTTAACCAAAAAAAAAAAAAAAAATTATTTAGGATTGGTTTGATTAGTGATAAAAAAGTGAGAGAATAGAATAGATAAAAGAGATAATTTTTTTTTTTTAAATATTTTCTCGTGCTGTTTAGTTGGAGAGGTGTAAAAGTAAAGTGATGGAAAACATTTTTTTTTATTTGGTAAAAAAGAGAAATGAGAAAATGAAAAATATAAATTGTATAAAGTTATTCTCATGTTCCTAGTAGATAATTTTGTTAAAAATATCTTATTAGGGGGAAAAAACGAAAAATGTAAGCTAAAATGGGAAAAAAAAGAAAAAGAAAATGTGTCACGCCCCAAACCCAAAAGGGTTCAAAGCATGCGAAACCAAACCTTCAAAAGGAATTGAAGGGGATTTTTTTTTTCTTTCCAAATGATAAAATAAATAAACATATTGATCTCTCCACAATATAAGTCAGAGCTCTATGAGACATTTACAAACAATACAAATTACAAATAATGTATCCAAATATACACGAAATTCCAAGACTCCAAATGGATCAACATCAAATCACCATCCTTCTTAGGATAGGCAACCTCAACGACGGAATCTAGGCCTACCATGCCCAAGGCTAACAAAACTCAAGAGCCCAACCTCTGATAGAATTAGCTATGGCCTCAATAAATTTAGTAAGTTGAGTCACCAACCAATCATAGCATAACTCTCTCAATTGGCAAATACTCCAATCACCACCAATTAAACAAGCTCCATGCTCGAGGTACAGCAAATTTATCTGAAAAACTATTGGAGAGTGGAATTAGCTAAAGCCCAGTAAGTAGCATAATTAATGGGGGTGGGGGAAATGCAAGTTCCATTTTCAATAATAGTAATATAATATAACAAGAATGATTGAATAATGAAACACAAAGTTTCTCAAAGTAAATACCTTGAAACTATATACCATAATCTGTGAGCACCAACAATATAATTCCAAAACCATAAAATCCAACACAGTAATTTCACAAATATATCACACTACCACATAGACCAGTCAGAGGATCCACCCATTCACAACTAACATGATATTGTCCTCTCTAGTATGCAGACTCTTGGCCCCATGGACAACAGCTTCACCCATACCCTCAAGATTTCTCTCCCCCCATGGGAAGCTGAGAGAGCACGTCAAATAAGACCTCTCTTGTATGTGGTCTCTTGGCCCCATGGGTAGCAGTCTCACCTACACACAATCAAGGAACCTCTTCCCCCCATGGGTAGCAGGGAAGAATGCATCATCCAAAGTGAAAGACGCTGACCTGGATTTGATTCCGTTATCACAAAGACTACGGAAACCAAATCGGGTGATCACTGAAAAATCACACATGGCATGGTGTTAAAACCACATAAAGCTCACAGGTTACATTACTTTGAAACACATAGTTTATATCCAAGTAGTTTCAGAAAAACCTTAAATAATCTAATTTCTACAAAATTTGTAAGGTTTTCAACTTCATTCTTGTCAAGAGATTTTCTATCAATTTTCCTCATAACAAGACAAGATTAGCATCTTTGAATTTTCTAACATACCATAAAATCCATGATTTCCTTATCAAAGATTAAATAAAAGATGCTTATTTTTCCATATCAACAATTCATGCATTTCCCCAAATGCAATACCAAATATGATGCATTTTCATATATATAATCATATATACATTAAGGTTATGACACAATAGTTTTTAAGAAAATATAGTTTCCATAGGTAGTTTCCAAAAGCATGTCGAACCAAAAACAACATTTATGCAACATGGTCATTTTTTAAAAATCCCATTAAAAAGCTACTTACCTCAGCAGTCCATTCCAAATTTACCTCAACCAGGCACCGCATTCAACCAATCAAGTTACTAGTTTCATCACTAAGTACCTTGGAACCTAGAAACACAAGTATCAAGCCTATTAAAAACAAGGCCTACTACAAAATTACGCTATCAAATTTGTCTCCATAGATCGGAAAAGATTCCCTCAAAAATCAAACCTAAGGCTGTAAAGCCTATCTTGACCAGCCCAAGACAAGTACCCCTACCCAGAAAGGAACTAAACAAGTATACAAGAAACTCATAGGACTACAACATGACCAGAGCCTTTAATTTCCCTTCCACAAACAATGTGCATGTACCAATTTAATACAACATATGTCACTACCAAACAATGATAAAATTAGCCAAAGTAAAACACTTGTCAAAGAAAGCACATATCAACTTACAAGCTAAACCACACAACAAAAGTTTGGAGTAAATTCTTTAAAGTCTCAGCATCCTAATCACACTTTTAGATAACTTCCAACAGGTCAGCCCTTTTTATAAAATTCATTTGGTCCACTTAGTTTTATCCAAAAAGCTTGAAATTAAATAGGGAGAAGCTTTTATGTGTCTAGTATGTACCACCAAAAATTCAGCTCAAAAAGATTTTTCTATAATTTATTAAAAATCATGTATTGCAGTTGACTCAAATCTGTCCCTGACAGCTTTAGAAAATTGTTATAGTTTTAAAACTAGCCCAAATTATTTGAGAATCACTCCCATTAAAACTACAAGATTTAAAGCATATTAAAAACAAGGAATTAAACCCAAAATCTCATATAAACAACTTATCAAACACTTGGTATGTAAAAAGCACATGCTCACACTTCACTTGCAAAAATTCGTAGTTATCACTTCACTCACACCCACATTTGCCAAAGTCATTTAAAATGCAAAGAACACACTTCCAAAAATCAACTCACATCAACATATGCAACAAGAAGACCTATATAGTATTAGAATAGAAACTAATCTATTCTTTGTTATTTGTGAGAGAAACTTCTTCGGGTTTTGTTAGTGTCTCTATACTACTTTCTATAATCTCCATATCTCTTGGTGAAACATTTTTCTTGTCGCTATCTGTGGACATAGAGTGACAAGTATAGAATTGTCTGAAAAATTAATAGGGATGTTAATTGTTCACACAAGCTAAATTACATAGACACAGAGAATATGAGCAAATACGTGGTTGAACACCAATCTTCCAACAACTTGGCACTAAGGCATAAAGGGGTTCAAATTTTTACATTTATTACAAGCAATTTAGAAACAGAGTCTTCTTTTTCCCTTAATTTATTGAAAATCGTATTTTATTTCAAGGAACTTGATGTGTTTTATTCTAAGATGGTAGCTAAAACAAATTCCAAGCAATCAAGCAATAGCGAGCATTGGTGGACATGATTCAGCCACAGATAAGACCAAAAAAAGAAGGGATAATTACAGATTACCCACCTGTGGTTTAGTTCGAATTTAACTTACCTACCCGTGGTTTCATTTTTGATACTTTACCCACCCGTGGTTCATTCCGTTTATACTCCGTAACCCGCCTCTAAATTTTCTATTACTCTAACAAGTTTCATCAAAAAATCAAACAAGAAATTGGATCAAACACTTCTCTCCCACGCACTCTCTCACGCTTGCTCACCCACCTAAGATCTTAGATGCTACAATGGCACCCACTTGATTTATTAGTCTAAGAATCATCATTAAAGGCAAAAATCACTTACTACTCTTTCCATTACTTCTTATTTGATTTTATCTCTCTCTCTCTCTCTCTCTCTCTCTCTTTCTCTCTCTCTCTCTCTGTGTTCAGTCTATATCTCTCTCTCATCTCCCACACTTTGGTTTAGATAAGCGGTAGCTTTGGGTCACGGTTGCAACAATGGAGGAGCCAAGGTTGGCTATATGGGTTTGGGTTTTGATTTGTGGAGAAGGAGCATGACTATTTAGGTTTGGGTTTTGCAGAGCATGACGTGTAGGTTGCGATTTGGGTTTTAGTGGTGGTCGATCTGAGATTTTAGGTTGTTACGGTGGACATCAGCGTGGGGTTGTTGTGCTGTGGGTGGACCTGGGTTCATGGGGCCATAGGTAGCAGCTCGCTGTGGGTCTTGGGATTGATGGATAGAAACCACTCCATCAACCGTGGGTCTTCTCATCAACCACTCCCACAGCACCCACGTCTTCCTCCACCGCATCGTTTTCTTTGCCCACCAGTACCTCTACCTCCCAATGCTAACTCACTCTAATAATATATGTATTAAGGGTAAATTGGAATTTGATGGTTGGATTTTTCCACCATTTACAGAGATGTCAATGATATATTGGATGGATGGACAAAAGAGAGAGAGGGGGAAGACAGAGAGAGGATGAGATCTGTGGAGTGGTTGATTTGAGTTTAATTTTTTTGGGTTTGAGAAGTCCCTAAAATATATGTCTGGATTTGAAATTGGGGTTTCAAATATATGCCTGGGTTTGAATTCATTTGTTCTTGAGTTCCATTAAAGTTCTCTAAGTTTTTTTTTTTTTTTTTCAACAGAGGAGTTGAAACTTTGATTTTTCTCTCTCTGCATGTTAATTTTCAATGTGTTGCTAGCAATTTGTGACTCTTTTTTGTGGGCTTAATTTTGAAGCCAATCTGGTATAAAAGGTGGGATAAAATGTTGTGCTATATTTTTCTTCTTCTTCGTTTATTTGATTTAGGGATTGGGTTTCTTTTGGTTGTTGGGGTTTGAAAAATGGGATTTGAGGCATGGTTACTAATGGATCCATGGGTTTGGATGTGTGTGGGTGTGTTGATGTTTGTATTTTGGGGTTGTATTTTGATAGATCTGTGGTTTGTACTTTGATGTTGTAAGGTTGAATTTATTCAACCATGTGTTGTCTTTATTCCGTACCAAATTTTCTTGTAATTTAGCAATTAGATATCCTGTATTTAGGTGGGAATTATGTAAGGGTAGTGTATGAGAGAGTATGAAGAATACTTAAATGTGTGCACTCAAGAAGGGCCTCGCGACTGGATCTAGCGACTGGCGAGTCACTAAAGGTAGAACACGTGAAGCATGCAGGGGGTGCTGAAGGGTTACGCCAGCTGTAGCACTACAGGACAAAACTTCTAGTCTGGCCAGGTAGTTAGCTCGCGGCTCAAACTCGCAACTTGTTCCAGTCACTAGATTGAGTCGCCAGAATGCCCTGTTTGATTGAAACCTGACCTTTCGCATTCCTCATACACCCTATTATAAATACCTTTATACCCACGAAATGTAGAGAGCTTCTAGAGAGAATTTTGAGAGAGAAACCCTAGAGAAAAAAAAGATTGACTCATCCACAATCTTCATCCTTTGATTCTCCAAATTCCTCTACTCTCACCCTTTCCATTGACATATCCTTGAGAGGTACATTTAGCCAAATCCTTATCTCACCATACCCATATCAGTGAGGAGGTATTTTGGTGCTTGGGAAGCAGTTCAGAAGGGATTAGTTCATTTTGGTTGATGCAATGAGCAATTGCGGGATTCGATAAGCTAGAGAAGACAATGTTCGACGTAACCCTGTTGGAGCAAGAAGCTTGGAGAGCTTAGGTGCACTGGGTAGATTAGGCTTAGAGGGTCTTTTGCTATTCATGTATCCCAACTTCATTCTCTAGTGGGTTATTGACTGCTTGGAGGGCGGCAAAGAGGTTTTTCGCCGAGTATTTTGGTTTCCTCTTCGATAACATATTGCCGTGTTATCTTTGTATTTGCATCTTTCTTCCATTTCTCTTTACCTTTTAATTACTACTGTGATTATGATTAATTATGGTTTAGGATGTGTTACAAATTTGAGTTTAGCTTATATTCATATTCCGCACATATATTGTTTGTTTATAAGCTTGTGTTGGTAATTTTAAATTGGGGGTCTAAACGTTCATAAGTGTTTTACACACTATTTGAACTTTCAATTGGTATCAGAGCAGGTGCATTTTTTGCGATTTAATTACTTGAGTGCGATACTTGACCCCGTTTGAGATGGATCGATCTTAATCTCTGAATGCTCCTCCATATTTTGATGGAAGGAACTATGCATTTTGGAAAGTATGTATGAGGGCATTCCTATGTTCCATTGATAAGAGTGTTTGGGATGCTATAGATATAGGATGGACTAGGCCGGAGGCTTCCAAATCCACATGGGATAAGGCAGCCCTTGCGGCAGATAATGCTAATAGCAGGCTCTAAATGCTATTTTTTGTGATGTTTCTCCAGATGAGTTTCATAAGATTTCTCATGTTACAATTGCCAAGGATAGGGCTGTCCTAGGACCCGCCGGAACCGACCCACCCGTTGCCGCCACCGAACCCGATTCGCCGCCGACCGAACTGACTGCTTCGGCGGTCGACGACGGATTTCATTCTCCAAAACCCGAGATCAACAGGTCGGAGATCGGATCTCCCCTCTCAAATCCGAGAAACCCGATCCGACCGACCCATCATATTCCCGGCGAGTTTTGAGATTTTTTTGGGTAGATCCGGCGAGTTTTGAGTTTTCTTTGGGAATATTTAAGCTAGATCCAGCGAGATTTCGCTAGATCTAGCCAAGATCTTGCCGAAAATGGCCAAGATCTCGCTGGATTTGGCGAGATCTGGCTGGATTTCTACCGTTATTCAAAATTTTCTTGCCGGATTCTGCCGTTTTTCATATTTTCTTGGCCGGATTCTCGCCGTTTTCCAAATAATCAACCCCGACCGAGACCCGACCACTTTCCGGCAAGAACCGTCCGATCCGATCCGATCCGATTTTCTGACTGGTTGGCGGCGGGTCTGAGAAATTGGAACCCGACTTGGTCGGGTTGGTCGCGGGTTGGGCACAAACCCGACCCGGACCGACCCATGGTCACCCCTAGCCAAGGAGGCATGGCAAATTTTGGAAACGACTTATGAGGGAACCAAAAAGGTGAAGGACACCAACTCCAAATGCTTACCACATGTTTTGAAGAGTTAAAGATAAGTGAAGACCTACACAATCAGAATAGAGGTGAGAGAGAAATATTGGATGAAGCTATTTTTATTCTAAAAAAAGTGAAGTACAAATCAGCTAAGTTTGAGTTTAAAGTTTTTCGTCAAGACTCAAGAGCCTTACGGTCCAATGGCACTGCCCAGGAGAACTTGAGTTCATTCAAATCCCCAATTAAAGCTGTCATTAACAAATAATTACAAAGCAATTAAAACACACCATCAAAAATATAAATTTTTGCATAAAGGATAGTTCAAGTTGAAATTAAACCACTAACAAGACTAAGTTAAATGGATCTGTTTTGTAATTTTTCTTGATTCATTATTAGAACAGAATACAGTTTTAATGAGGGACCAATTTATTTTTGTTTTTCCAGAAACCTTAATATAAGATATAGGAATACCACTTAACTGAAAGGTTAAAATGTGTTTGGACCCAAATATGTTAGGTTAATTCCTCAAATTCTTTTATTTTTCCTTCACTAGTATATATAAAAAGGTTGTTCACTGGGGGAACTTCAACCCAATCCATTATATCTTCATGGATTTAGCAAATGTTAAGTTATATAGAATGGATATTTCTGAAGTAAGTGAAATATACCAATCATCTAAAGCTTAAACAGGAGAGCAAACCTTAAATGTGATAGTTCAGTAACATGAGTAGTCCATAACATCAGATGATATTTTAAAAAATAATGAACATAGAAAGATTGCTCTGATAACAACTGAGTAAATAAAATCAAACTTTTAAGCATGGATGTATCCCAAATACTTTGCAATTAAACTTTGGCTGTCTTACATCATTAGCATATGTAATAATGTAACAAATGCAATAAAACATGTATACCATACCCGAAAGCTGAACACTCTAGCCCTGTTGCTGGATTTTGAGGTTCCCGTCCTCTCTAATCATATTCCATTTCTTTCTTATTCTCAAAGGATAAGGACGGCTAAAATGAAGAGAAATAGAGTGGATGCTATGAAGCTATTCACTTTCTCAAAAAGGGTGTAGCTTATTTAATATGAGATGTAGTCATCATTGACTTTGAATCTTTCTTTCTTTTCTCATTTTTTTTTTATTTTTATTTTTAAATTTTAATGAAGCAAACAATTCATATAATATACTTCATGACTCATAAAGCTAAGATGTAGTCAACAATTGTTTTTGAAATAGTTACAATATGCTGTTAACCCCACAACTTAAATCATCACTCCTACACCTCCAAGCATTTTGTGCATAGAGAGGTACCAATTAAGTTACAAGGCTCTTGACTATAGCTTTATTGATTAAAGTGTATATCTTGGAAGTTAATTAATTGACCAAGCCTTAACTAACAACGACTCATCCTTTATGAATAATGAAAATATTTTGGATCTATGAATGCTTTAATTTTGTTTTAGAATATTCCTTGGTGTGCTTTTGAGAAACAAACACTAAAACACACCTGTCGTACTAGGTTGCAAAGTACAGTTAACTCTACGGTGTTAAAGTCTTCAAGTCACGAGCTAACTACGTGATCACTATTGTACAAGTGTATTTTGAGATGGTTAGTAATTGACTTTCTGTTAGTTTCTTAGCTAGATTAGTTAGTTTGTTATTTTCCCTCCTCTTTGTATCAGAGTATATAAATAAAGGATTAGTTGTAATTATTCATTCTTTTTAATTCAATTAGTCAATTAGCTTTGAGCTTTTGTCCCAGCCTTATTACACTTATTTATCATGTCAGAAATCATTACCTCCAAAACTTAAGCCTTTACAAAAATGAAGGATTAGTTGTAACTATTCATTCTTTTCAATCCAAATATCTTTAACAGGACAATGCTAATAATATAAATCAAGCATGTTGCAGACATGTGACATTTGTTAGTGAAATATCTTTTAATGATGCAAAGTTTTTATTTATTTTAAAGATAACGATAAAAATGAATGCAATAACCATTCATTTAAAGATAAAAGAAAAAGAAAAACTAATAGGATTGAGAAGCTACTACCTTCATGAAGCATTATGAATTACTACCAGATGTAGTGCAACTTTGGAGAATCCAAACTTCCTTCTCCTTCAATGCGATTTTGAAGTTCTATTGAGACAGATTCCAAATCCAGTTGTTGAAGATTTTTAAGGTATTCAATGCCCTTAGGCATTGTCATTAACTCCATGCAGCTGTCAATATATACTGATTTCATATTGGGCATCACCCCTTTTTCTATTATTATGTCATTCAAATGAGGAAAATTATTATTATTTTTTGGACAAAAAATGGTATCAAGATTTCTTAGAGTATCTAAAGGTATGTTTGCTAACTGTTTTTTCCCTTTATTTTCTATTTTCAAAAACAATTTTCTATTTTTGAAACTAAAAAAACTTTTTTGGCAACTCAAGATGGACAAAAAACAAAAACTGTTCTCAAAACTCAATTTGTGAAGAAAACTAAAAACATGCAAAAGGCTATTTTCAGTTTCTAGTTTTCAAAATTCAAAGAAAACACGCATTTGATTTAATGAATCTGACTCATTTAATGAGTTAATATTAGAATTTAAATTAATAACAACATATTTTAGTATTTTCTATTTTTTTTCAAAAAACTTTTTTTTTAATTTCAGCTAACCAAACATGTTTTTGGTTTCAAAAATACAAGAAAATTGTTTTTTCTTTATATTTCCAAAAACAAGTTTTTAAAAATAAAAAACAAAAACTGTTACCAAATATAACCTAACTATTCTCTCGAGCTCCCGAAGGTGTATGCAAATCCTGTATTCCACATATACACCAGGTTATTACGGGAAAGAATCTCCCCAAGATATTGGCGAGAGGCTTCAAGTCTAGAATCTCATGAATATCATGAGACCTTAGTAATCACTAAGTCAACCCTCAACAATAAATGGGGAAAATTATAAATCCTTAGGAAAGCCTTCACCGAAACATAGCTGATTCCCAACGTAGGCAGTAGTAAGTGAAAGAAGTCCTATATGAGTAAGAGTAGCAATGCGAGGGAGTAGATCTTCTCCCAGTCTCGACCAATGCAATTTCAAATCTTTGAGGCTTTGAAGTGAACGAAAAAAGTGTGGCACCTTCACTAGTTTTCCAGTCCTCATTAGTTACCATGAAATCCAAGCCCTTAAAATGCTACGTTGTTGTCAATGGACTAGACTGGTAGGAGTAGGACTTTTGAGTTGGGCCATTTGGTCTTGGGAAATTAGATTTGGGCTTTGGGTCGATGGGGTTGGGTTGACCATTGGGCTTAAATTGGACATTGTTTAGTGGGTGCTAAAATGGTGGATAAGTGGGTTGACCCGATCCCTCTTGGAACGGGCTTTAAGGGCTTGATGGACTAGTGTTGGGTTTGATTATATTCGGATCTGACATGTTACTATGTCTAACAATTTGGAGGCAGCTAGTGTGGGGGGTGAGCATTAATTTTAGATTACAATTTACAAAGGCGAAGTTGTTGGAGGTAAACAAGGCAGATTAGTAAACAAACTGATGAAGCATTGAAAATTAAAGCACCCTAAACTCTGAAAGCCATGCAAATTCTTTAAAGTGATGCCAGGACAATTAGGCAATTAGCTACCCAGCCTATGCCTACATGCAGAGATGGTCTAGACCCTGGAGTCTGGACCTTGGAATTCAGTAGATATGAGAATGTTGGGGTCGTGCCCTTATATGACTAAGTTTATGTTTGGAAGGGATGGAGAGGAGATGAGAGGAGAAGATGGCTGGAATATATTAATAAAATTTAGTCAATTTTAGTTATTTTTCATTCTACTCTCCTCCTTTATTCTCTCCTCGTCTCCTTCCATTCAAAAAAGGCACACAAAAGAAGCTCAAAAGAGATTTTGCGTGATGGATTTAGATCCGGCACAATTGCAATTACCCTAGACTATAGCATCATATCAAATCCTTGTGTGACATGGGTTCAGTTTAGTAAATGATGGAAAATACTACTATGGTAGCGGGTTAACTCATATTTGTAATGTATTGATTTTTTTTTCTTTTTACAATGAATTCTAACTAGGATATATGTGTGTGTATATATACATACACACACACACACATATATATATATATATATATATGTACATGTAAATTGCAATAACCTACTTCAAAGTTTTTTTTTTTTTTTTTTTTTTCCCTAAATAAAAAAGGGAGTCTCTGGTGTGGACTCATCGATCCTGCGCCATATGACGACAATGAGTAATACCACATGTACCGCACAGATCTTGCTAGAACTATCACTCAAACCACTCCTCTTTGGGTGTTGAGATAAAGACTTCTATCATCAAGCCACATCTCGTATGGTCCTCCTTTAAAGTTGGGAAAAAGGTCAACCCCTTATATTTATAAATGACATTCTATCCCTTGATGTTTTGATTTATTATTTTATACAACAAGTAACCTCTTATGACCAAATAAATTTAGAGTGTTTATACTTAAAGACCTTTTATGTTTTCTTATCAAAACAATAAAAAGAAAAAAAGACCCTTTATGTTTATTGCAAATAAATTTAGAGTATTTATACTTAAAATTAAATTCTCAACCAAAATAATCTCAAAGTTATGCTTAGTCACCAATTACATAATAATAAAATTTTAAAAGATAAAATAAAATGTCATTTTATATAATAAAAGAGAATTCTAATATATTTCTTGAAACCTCAAGGAAGGAAATTGATGCAATTTACCCATGTATATAAATATATGAGAGGGATTTTATCAAGTTCATCCCTGTAATTAGGAAGTATATCATATACCTATTCACTAATTGTAGGCATAACAAATTTTACCATCTACTAATTGTAGAAATAACAAATTTTGCAACATTTTAGGTGGTAGATCATCATTTTACATAAAATTACTATTAACATCATTTTGACTTAATACCAATTATCACTCAATACCTCAATTATTGAAATAGTGAAATTTTTGTATATATAAGTATTGTTATACACATACTCTTGAGTGTTGACTCCGATCCAAAGGTAAATAAGGCACAAACTTGGCACTTCCTGCACCGCAGCTGAACCCAAAGACTTTTCTTTTTCTATTCTTTCAACTTCTTTTTATTTTTTGACTGGCTCACACGGCTACACGTGTGTAAAAAGCACGAAAATTCCATACATCTAACAGTAACAAAAATAATTTTTCCTCTTATCAACCATTCCCAGTCACCCATCCAAAATCCAAACCAACCCAAACTGTCGAACAAAAACACAAACACTCCCCAAATTCTCATCAATAGATGGCACTTCCTCAACACCTCCCAGAACTAGAAGCCCCCTTATCCTACACCACACCCAATCCTTAAAATGCGCACCCTCCTCACTCTCAGGCCACCACAACCTTCAATACCACCATGTCTCTTCAGCTCCACATTTCTCTTCAGCTTCAGACCCAACAAGCGGTTTCACTTCCTCACACCTTGCTCTTCTCTAAAGCAGACCAAGAAGCAGAAAAGAAGTACTGCCCCTAGCACTGCCCCACAGAGTCTCAGGTGGTTCTTTAGCAATCCAAGGAGTGAAGAAGAAGGTAGTAGAGGCGGTGCTGGTGGTGGTGGAGGTGGTGGTGATAAGAGAGGAGGAGATGGTGAAAAGGGTGGTGAGTTGGAGTTGGAAGGTGACACTGCAATTAAAGGTACCATCTTGGCTGGTGTTTTGCTGGTGGGTGTAGTTGGTGGCTTTGCCACTGTTGGGTATGTCTACAAGGACCAGATTAATGCCTTCTTGACTCAATTTTCTACTTTCATCGAAGGTAAATTGTGTGAAAATTTCGTACCTTTTTGAGGTGTTTTGTCAATTCGGCATTGGATTTTGTTGATTTCTGTTGGTATCATTGAAATGGGATTCTCTGAATGTTGCCACTCTTTTGAGGACTTGTGTGGATTCCATTGATTGAAGAAGAATTCTATACTATACCCTTTTGATGCTGTTTGTCCATTTGGATTGGATTTTGTTGATTTCTGTTAGTATCATTGATATGGGATTCTCTGAATGTTGCCACTCTATTGAGGACTTGTGTGGATTCAATTGATTGGAATTAGAATTCTATACTAGACCCTTTTGATGTTGTTATGTGGATTGGATTTTTTTTTTTTTTTTTGGTAGAAGAATCTCAATGGTTTTGTTGTAATTCAAGACCTATTTAGGATCCTATACGTTCAAAACATTATCTAATCCTGTTGGTTATTATAACTAGATAATATCTTCTTATTGGCTGTGGAAATGCAGTCTCTCAAAGATGGATCATGTTTGTCATGCATAAGTTTCAAGTTTCAAGGTTGTCAAATATCAAATGGAAGGGAATCCCCTAAATGTTTAATTTCATTTCTTGCCAATAAGCTCTATCATGGGACACACTTTTGCTTAACTTCATCTGTTAGCTTTGGAACCAGCTCTAGTCTGATGTGTATGTTTTCCCTCCATTGAGTGGGGCACTTGTCCTTTGAAGAGGGAGAAAGTGTGGAATTACCCTACAGAAACAGGTGCCAACTTAGCAAAATGGGGAGCTTTCACATGTGAAGCACTTGACTTCATTCTAATACTGCTGGTGCATCCTATTGCATGCCTTATACACCTGCTGAGACACCTTTTTCCATGTTTTTGACGTGATAATACAGTGATCTAGAATCATGTGCTCAATCATGCAATCTAATTTTTGAAGTTGTAGTTTATCTTTTGTGAATTGGATATAATTTTGCATGTATGAATTTGGTTGGAGTTATTTTTAAAATGAAAGTGCTTGCTTTATCTTGATGATAGGACCTCCTTTATGAATTGGAGCAACCGCTTTCTTGATTTATGATGCCATTGAACTCCTAAATTGTGTTTCTTCCTAGCCCATGCTAGCAGCATTTTCAGAGTATATCTAGACAGCAATATAGCGTTTAGCTCATCATGATAAAAGAATGCACTCTCAGCTTAATCTTATAAACTTCTTTCATTGAACAGGTTATGGCCCAGCTGGATATGCTTTATTTATAGCGGTTTATGCAGGACTGGAAGTATGCACCTGGAACTCTTTCTTGAGTATAGTGCATTTTATTTTCAGCAATACATTTCAGCCTTAATATGGATAAAAAATATAGTCTAGTTGTGATGCAACTGTAGAAGTTTAATTTATTACTTTTTGATAAATTCACCAATTCAAGACTTATTTTATGGGGTCCACATGTGGAGTTTTGTTGTTTTAACGGTCTAGTTATATGTGTCTGAGTGTTAAGTTTTTTAACTTAATTAAGTTATGTTCAATTTTGTATCCAGTGGCAAAATTGTAATATCTGTGAAAAATATGCAGTAGATGTGATGCAACCATAGAAGATTAGTTTATTACTACTTAGCGAATTCACCGATTCAAGAACTATTTTATGGGGTCCACATGTGAAGTTTTGTGGCTTTAAAGGTCTAGTTATATGTGTCCGAGTGTTAGGTTTTTTAATTTAATAAGTTATGGTCAATTTTGTATGAAGTGTCAAAATTGTCATTTCTGTTATCACTGCAAATTAAAGGTATTCTGGTAGTTTATTTGGGTCTATAATTTTCTAGGAGATCCTTAGTATCTTCTTAGGTATCATTTTCTTTATGTCCAAGTTAGTTTTTTAGGTTTTTAGTTTACTAGGTAAACTAGGAGTGCTAATAATACTAGTAGTACAAGAAAGAGTCTTTACACATATGCGGTGTTCAATTTACTCCAAAGAGAGATGAAGTTGATTAAAAGAAAAATATTGAGTGTTTTGAGCAATGAGGCATGTTCGCCTTCATGTTTTACTTTCTCCCTTTCTCTTCTATCTTTTCTTCCTCTCTTTCTGATGGTACTGTTCCTGGGTATTGTTAATACAGCCCTTAAACACCATTAAATTCTCTCTTTTTAAGTTTTATTCTTCCTTACAAACCAAAATCAAGCCTTTTCTATTGCCTATCAAAACCTTGAAACCCCACATTTTCTTCTACCAAATAGCCATCAAATAACTCATCAATGCACCTTTTAATACCTAACACAAATCCATGACCTTTTCTTCCATAATTCTAAAGATCCACAAATTTTCCTAACCTGTAACCTGCCACAAGCACACATATACAAATTCCTTTGTTTGTCCTATCACAAGATGTGCATGCTAGTAAATGTCAAGGCAATGTAGTGTTTGTCTATAAAGTAAAATAGGTAGGCATTTTTATTTTCCACATCATAAACTGAGAGTTTCATGATGTCGACATGGTCTCAAAACTCAAGGGTGATATTGCCAATGCATCTCCTCCCCTTATAAGAGTAAAGTGGAAGGTGACATTGTGCATTCAGGGCTCTTTGGGTGTGTGCATAACTTATTAAAATATTTATTTTAAAAAAAAAGTTAAGGACAATGTTTGACTGAAATCCAACGTTTTCCTTTGGCTATTCTCCTGAACTTGTGCATTCTCATTCACATTCGTGCTGTAACATTGTCCAACAATTTCCAAAGCTATACACACACATACATGTGTTCCTATGTATATATATGTTAGCTGCTAATACTGACTTTGAATAGCTATGTTCCTAGATACTTGCGATTCCAGCCATTCCTTTGACCATGTCAGCTGGTCTTCTTTTTGGTTCTCTTATCGGCACTATCATTGTCTCCATCAGTGGAACAGTGAGTCAATTTCTTTTGCAAGTTAGAAAAGATCAAAATGACAATATCTACTTAAGCTTTGTTTTCTAAATCGGTAACCTGTTTCAGGTGGCAGCAAGTGCAGCCTTTTTAATTGCTAGATACTTTGCTCGAGAGCGGATTCTTAAACTGGTTGAAGGAAACAAAAAATTTCTAGCAATTGACAAAGCAATTGGAGAAAATGGCTTCAGAGTTGTTACCCTCCTTCGTTTAAGCCCTTTACTTCCATTTTCTTTGGGAAATTATCTATATGGATTGACATCCGTGAAGTTTGTACCATACGTGTTGGGAAGGTTTGCTTCTTGTTGATTCTATTTGCTCATGGTTAATGGTTTTTGGTTTATTGTAAATGTTTTTGCTTCACTTTTTGGTGACTTTTTTTGGATGTTTTTCTAATTGGAAATCGTTTACCATTTTTATGGGCATCTGAGTTCCCTAAGATGATTTGACTTAAAACTTATAACTCATTTAACCTTTTAGCTTCAATTTGTCGAGATGTTGTTTTGACTAATTTATACTAGCAAAAAAAAAAAAAAAAAAAAAGGCAAAAATGCGTCTATGTAATGCATGGTTTAGTTACTGTTGGCTTGATCATGGCTCCAGTTGTCATTCCTAATTGCTTTCAACTAATATATGTTACTAATATATATGCAACAAGGTTTGAGTTGTCCATTTATTCATTTTTGCCTGTTCAAAATGTAGAATGAGTAAAATTATCATATTAGATTGTGATTATGGTAAAAATGTGGAAATTAAGTGTATAACCTAGCCAAAACTGGAGAGAATTTGTAATACTATAAAGATAATCTATTAACTCACTAGTTAAGTTCTGTTGAAGCAGTGGCATACATTATTCAATAATGCACTTGCCAAAATCTCGCTACTGGGAATGTGTAGTGTGACAACATGTTTGTGAGCTAACATTATGTTTGGGAACTTACTTTTAAAACTCTTAATCACTTATAAATAAAATATAAGTTTCATATGATTTTGTAAAACCCTTGCAATCTTCTGCTTTCTAATTCAAATTTCAACAATATTCTGTGTGCAGTTGGTTGGGGATGCTTCCAGGAACATGGGCTTATGTGAGTGCTGGTGCATTTGGGCGGGCAATTATTGTGAGTTTTTAATTGGTTCCTCTTGCTGCAAACTTTATATGTAATTGTGCCGATTGTTTGAATATTACATTTTGTCTCTGTTCTTTTTTACTTAAAAAGTAAACATATGTGTCCATGAAGACTCATCCTAACAAACTCCAGAAGATATATATATATATGTGTGTGTGTGTGTGTGCACGCGCGTTCCTTATGACCGCCTATACTGTAATAGTGGTCTCATTAGTTTTTACAGCCTATAAAAGTGTAACAGTCATACTTTATCCAACCATTTAAAACTTTTCCCACCCTATGAAAAATCCTTCTCTAACTTCTTCAACGTATTAGCAACATAATAAAATGAGATAAAAGAATGGGTTGGTAAACCAGAAGGTGTGTTTTTAAGAAGTGTGAGCCTTTCACACAGTAGAAGCTTTGAAATGCAAGGCCACAGTCTAAACAACCAATTTTTAACTAAAACTGATTTCCTTTTGAGATTGATTGAAGGCATTTGATGGGTTAATTGGTTTGGTATTAGGCTTTTGATACACAAATATATCAGCCATTCATTATTTAACAATTTTGGTGCTTGAATTTATTTTCTATTCTTTTAGATCACGACCTTCCACTAATGAGGATGATTTGTCATTAGATTCAATCTGATTGTCGGCCTATTGATTTTTACCTCCCTTTCTGGTGATGTTTCAGCAAGAAGAATCTGAGATTGGTTTACCTGGAGGAAATGGTCAGCTATTGACACTTGGTCTAGGACTATTGGTCACAGCAATTGCTGCAGCTTATGTGACGCAGCTTGCTAAGGTAATGTCTCTATTGCAATTTGCAAAGTATTTCTTTCTTGTAACCTATTATGTTTAAGGTTCCTGTCCTAATCCCTCATTTTGCCAATAGGGTTAATATTAGTGTAAAAAACTAAGCAACTTTATTTATTTACTTTTATAAGACAACTTTATTGCCAAACACATTGGCAAATTATGCGTGTCTAAAACTAGTGAATTTTAAGTGCCCAAGCCATCATGCTAATGACACTTATCTGATGGCTAAAATTCATAGTCTCACTATCTGTTAATTAAGTAGTGGCATAATGGGTGGTACCTTCATGTTGCTGACTCCATAATTGGAAATGAGGCAAAATTTTGGTTGAGTTAGTGTGGCGTTAGAGCATCTTCAACAGCCATGCTTGAGGCTCTTCCTCTTCATTTTCTACATACCTCACTTGAGGCTTTGTAGAAAATCCAACTGCTACAGTGGCTCTCTAAATCCAGAAAGCCACTGTAGCTCTCCAAGGCATTATATTATATTTTCCTTCAATAATACACTGCTTTTAGACTCTTAGAGAGCTAAATTTAACCCATGGTATTTTTCTCTAGCTTTCTTATTCCTATCTCCAACAAACACATGCCTCTCGGATACCCAAACCAACAATCTAACCCAAGCTAGCCAGCCCTGAGCTCCAATGTTGCTCTATCTCCAATGCCAACCAAACCCATGCTATCAAAAACCCCATTAGCCCATCAAATAGAGAAATGGCAGAGTTTGTCATTTTGTTAAGTAACTTAATTTAAAAGGTAGGTAGTTAGGTAGGTAAAACAAAAGAAAAGAATTTTTTAGGTTAAATATGGGTGAGAATTTGTAGATGGGGCTCTTATAATTTTGTCTAAATGATGTATATAAGGATGTGGGATTACTTGAATGGCTTCACTTGCCAACGATTTTAAATTCTGAAGTTAGTCAATTTTTATACTACTTATCATTCTTCCACAATGCTGACTCGTTTCTATTCTAATGCTTATGATGCAGGATGCCGTAAAGGATATTGATGACTAGAACAAGAAGAAAATGGTTTTGCCCAATTTATTGGATAACAATTGAAATTGTAAACACTAACAGATGCATCTGTCTTGTAAATTGTAGTACGTTACTTAATCAAATCAAATAGGAACTTTTGATTTATTATATATATCTATAAAATGCTTTAAAAAAAAAAAAAAAAAAAGCGTGGTTATAGTTTATTTCTCATCAATTTTCTCATTCATTTCCTCTTTTAACTGGACTTTTATATGGTTTAAAAATACCTCTATTAATAAATGATAATTTCATTTATAAATAGTCATAAATGTTAAATAACAAATTCATTTTGAATTCAAAAAAATAAAACTCCTAAAATTTAGGATTTTTTTTCTGATTCCTTCTCATTTAAAAAAGAAATTATATTTACTACTTATCTCTAAAATTTATTCTTTTTACTTGTTTAAAAAATAAAAAAAATATATATTTCTAAATTATAATAGATGTAATTTATTAATCTTTACCTCATAAAAATAAAACTTCTAAGCATGTACTCACGCGCATGCTAAGAGGCTAGTCTATATATATATATATATATATATATATGAAACTAAAACTTTTGAACCTCTCACAATTTTCAACGTCAACATAATATTTAAATAAAATATATTTAAATAAATTATTTTTGTTTACCTTTTTCAGAACTTGCCACATCAATATTATTTTTTAAAACAAAATTATTTTTATTTTTATTTACCCCATACATTGCCTAAAGAGAGTTGGAAACCAAAAATTATTCTCATACTTTGCCTAAAAATAGTTGGAAACCAATAGGTTAACCAAAGTAGAATTGAAAACTGATTACAACTCAACAAATTATCCACCGTCCTACAACTATAAATAAATAAATAAATAATAGATATATATATATATATATATAACAACAATGTACAAACTGAAAAAGAATGAAAAACCATGATAATTGAAAGATTTTTATTTAGGTTTTTTTATTTTTGGCTTTTACTTTTGCCACTGCTAATAGAATTAGACATAGAATGAAGTTGGTGTGGCTGATTGTTGCTAACATGCTCAAAGATCATGCATGGCTCCATGCAAACCATATAGTACCTATGGTATTCTTTTTTCCTGGTTTAATTTAGCATGTGTTTAGGTAACACATTTTGCAACATTAGGCAATGTTCATGCGTTTTAAGCATGGAACCCACAAAACTGTTGCAAACAAATGAAGAAAAATGCAGACCCACGGCACAAAGTGAATAGTGTTTTGCCATTTAAAAAATATTTTACTATAGTGTTTTCAGCAATAAGTTTTCAGTTTTCAGTTTTCAGTAAAATAAACGATATTTAAACAAACCCTTAGTTGTTTTAGATGCTATGGTATTGAATTACTCTTTGCCTCAACTCTCGCATCTTAAGCTTGGTACTTTTTTTTTTTGTCATTTGCATTATTATTATTTTTTTAACCTACGTTTTTTTAATTCTTTTGTTACTCCATTTGGTTTTGGTGAACATGTTGAATATTTGAAATACGTAGGTTGGATTTTGCGCCTGTGATTGTTTTTGTTGTTTAGAGTTTACACCAGTAAAACTTATTGCTTTATATATATATATATATATATATATTTATATATTTAAAAAGCAACTATTTTCCACAATTATCATTTTATTTAAATAAAATTATTTTTGCTTAGTCCAAACTTAACAAGGAGTGAAACTCCATCTCTCTAACAAGTCCAACTTAAACTCAAACTCATCATTATCAATTTTTTTCAACAAAATTATTTTTGTTTAATCCAAAGTTAACAATGAATGAAACTCTATCTCTCTAATAAGTTCAACTTAAACTCAAATTCAAACATTGATAATTTATCTCCAATTTGCTAGGTTAATCATGAACACTATAAAAGTAAAGCAAACCCCAATATATATATATATATATGTGTGTGTGTGTGTGTGTGTTTTTTTTTTTTAAGCCAAGTAGAGGTACGAGCTCTTCTTATGTTATTTTCTTCTCCTACTTTGTTTTTTTTTTTTTAAAAAAAATTATAGTTTTTCATGTATTTTTTAAAAAGTAATTTTCATACATGAACCACCAAACTCTCTTTAGCCGTTTTTTACAAGATAAAAAAGTTTGCAATAATTGCAATTATTCTTTTGAATGTAACCTATTTTTCTCTTATATTTCTCTATTATTTAGTCATATATATTTTGTTTTGTTTCAATAATTTCTAAGCAGTGAATCATCTAATTCTTTAATATTTTTTGGTTTTTTAAAAGTTTTAATATCTGAATTTTTGAGTTATTTTTTTATAGTATCTAAAATTGTCTAACAAATTTTTTGTAAGCTATTGCATGTTCAAGCAAAGGCTTTAATATTTTTTGATTTTTCAGAAGTTTTAATATCTTAATTTTTGAGTTATTTTTTTGTAGTATCTAAAATTGTCTAACAAATTTTTTGTAAGCTATTGCACGTTCAAGCAAAGGCTTCTTCATCAAATTATAACACAAATTAAAGTCATACAAGAGCAACTCATGCAATGATGTAGTTTCTTAAATTTTTTATGAAATTATTTTAATCTATCTCACAAATAGGTAAGTTCCCGTGCATAACATGGATAAGCGACTAGTAATTTATAATTTATAATGACATGAATTAATTATTTTTTGGACAGAGTGTCCATTATTAGCATTCAGCAAGCATCCGTGCATGCACATGTATAATTTTAGTTGTAATATAAAGATAACGAGAGATTCATTCAATTTAGATTGTCCACATGAACAATAATTGTTGGCAAAATTCCCACCATACCTCTCACAAGTATTCTTCACCAAAGCATTATCCTTAATTGAAATGATGAAATAGAGCAATAATCTTTTGTTCCATCCAACGCACATAAACACTGCACACGTTAAACAGCCACGAAAAATTTACATGAAAATCCATTTTTCTAAGCAAGTAGGCATCAAGGTTTGCAGAATTAAGTACATAACAATTTGACAGCCTCCCATCCTTAATTTTAATTGTATTGGTTAAGCATATCAAGCACAATCTAAGTATTTTACTTGTACTACATGTCTAGTAACCATGGGCTAGTGTATGCTTAATCGATATTGTTTAACCACTTATAAATACCCTACATTTGGTACATTGTAATACAATTAACTTAATATAGTGAAGGTTGCCCTAATAAGGGTTTTTCATATAACCTGTTAGGTTGAACCACTGTATCATCTATATTAGTATTCGCACTGTATATATATACTCTCCTTATCTTAGTATTATAGGAAAAATTGTTGCGTTTGTGTTTGATAATATTGCGTGTTCATTGATTTCGACAAATGTTTAAAATTGTGAAAGGTTCTTATATATGGCACGCATGTATCACAATGATTGATGTTGACTTCTCAACAATTAGAATATACATCCAATTATTGCACTTAGGTGACATGAATGGCTTTATATAGAAACCTTGGGTGAGTTGCTTTCTTTTGACAGCAAGAAATACGAGTAAGCACTGTGGAAGAATGATAAGAAGAAAATTTACTCTGCAAAATATGAAGAATGAGGGCTAATGGGGTTTGGAGATGCTTTCATTTACGAGTCAGCACTGTGGAAGAATGATAAGAAGTATGGTTATGCAAAATGTGCCAGACACAAGCATGGTTATGCAAAATGTGAATGATCACATCAAGGAAGAAATGGGTCTTAGTCACAGTGAGAAACTGGCCATTACTCCTGGGCTAATTATCACACCTCAGGAACCCGTATCCTGATTGTTAAGAATGAAGGGAGATTGTTGCGACTTGCTAGAGATTCTAACCAATTTCATCATTTCTATAATGGATCATGCTCTTGTGGAGATCACTAGTGAGAGGTATGGGAGGATCTTTGCCACAAATGATTGTTCATGTGGACAATTTAATTGACTGGATCTCTCGTTATCTTTATATTACAACCAATGTTATGCATGTGTGTGGCACGGATGAATAAAAAAAAAAAATCTTGTGTAAACTAAAGAAAATGTCTTCAAAACGAAGGTGGAGTGTTCAGATATTCAAGAAATTTTGCAATGGAATGAGAGCATCATCAAGTCACAGAAAAGCTTGCGTTAGGAGGGTCGTTTTGATGAGTCTGCTGCCGTGGAAATTTCTGAGTCCATAGCATAACGCCATATCCTTCAAGTGGTTGGTGTTGCTCCTTGTGCTTGAGCAGTGCATACTAAGCATGGAAATTGGCTATCAATCTTCATCTTTGGGCTTCAGCTTCAACTTGGTACATTAGACTTCCCTCGGGCATTGCAGAATGAATTGAATTTTAGCCGAAGTTAAAACATTTACATCAAACAATGCAAAATAGAAAAAGTATCAATTTTACATATTCAAACTCCAAAAATATCTATGAAAATTTGTAAATTTATTAGTGTGTAAATTTACACTGATCCTATTAACTCTACATTTATTTCTTTATGTATCTCAAAGATAGAGGAAGAAAGTGGATGATGATTGTCATATGTGAAGAAAAAAACAATTTAAAAAATGAAAAAAATTTGATATTTTAATATAATGGAGTGTAAAATAAATAATTTGATGTGAGGTATTTTGAAAAAGTGAATATGTAAAATTTAAAAAAAAAAAAAAAAAGTAGGTTCTTATGCTAAAATAAACAAAATTTTTTAAACCTTTGTATTAAATTTATAATTTAACCTAAAATAAAAGGAGATATGCGAGTGGGAAAAAAAAAAAAAAAAAAACCTAAAGAAGAAAAAAGTTTAAGTCGTACCCAACAGGTCATTGGGATGGTATGCTGGTACAGAATGTTAGAGGGTGTTTGTTATTGTTGCTTAAACAACAATTGTTTTCATTATTTAAATAATATTACATGTATTTTTACATTTTTTTCACCTACATATATTTTCACAAAATAATAACAACGTTATTAAAAACCTCTTACCAAACAGACCCTAAACAAGCCGTGGAAAGATTGCTCTTGGCTTATTGCTTGGGAAAGTTGGTGGAAGATGTTGAAGGTAACAGCTTGGAAAGGTTCCGAAATTGATTGTTCCAAACACGTTTTTGCTGGTCCTTGTAAAAAAGCATTAGCTATAAATGCCTTTCCACTTCAAGTAGACTAGACAGTAGACCCAAAAAAAGGTTTTTAAAAAATTTTGAATTTTGAATTTTACCCTCCATGTAAACTATCATCCACACCTCCACTAATAAGATATTCCGGGTTTTTTTAAAGGATTTTTTATAGCCTTTTTTGAATCATGAAAAGTCAGGGTAAATAATTTGCATTTTAAGGAAGGTGAGTGTCCTATTCCAAACTAGAGAAACAATGAACATAATTATAAAAAACCTTAAGGGAAACTAGTGTAATTTTTCCCCTTTTTTTAAGATTGGCATTAGGTTAGTTTGAACTTCAACATTTCTTATTGTTTTGCTATTTAATCGTTGTTCATCCATTTTATTGGTAAATTTTATTTGTAAGTGTGGGGGTATTCCTTGAGGAATCAAATAAGGTTATCTTTTCACATGGTGGAATCACATCATTTTGTGTATCAAATTTCCTATATATTCCTTCACATATCAAGCAAAAATCATATGTGTGAGAGTGTGAGGTATCGCCATGTGGCTCATTTTTAAACTCTTTCATTTAGCCTTCTACCTCATCATCTTCTAATTAACACAATGTATAACTCTATAACCTTCCACCTAAGAAAAACTTTAAATGAAAGTGTTCATTTAGCCTTCCACCTAAATTTAGTTATCTATCTAAGCAAAGATTTTAATGTTTTAATATTTATTTGTATTCAACTACAAATATTTTTATTTCCTTCTCCCATAAAAATGTAAATTGTTATAAAGAAATAGTTTGTGCAACGGTTTTAATTGTAAAATTAGATAAGAATTACATTTTAGAAAGACTTAATTGTTTTTTTAGAACAAAATAAAAAAAATTAAAAAAAAAATTGTAAAAAGTTTGGTCCTTAAACTATATAATTTCTAATTTCATTATCAAAATGAAAATATTATCAGTTATTTCATTTTAGAAATCTTAGGGAAAAAAAAAAAAAAACAGTTCTTAAAGCTTTAAAAACACTTTATGGTACTCTCGCCTTCCCTTATCATTATTACAATTAACATTGCTAATGTAAAAGACTAATGTATACATCGATCCTTGATCCAACTAATGTTTTTTGTTTCTTTGTTATTTGATAGGTAAATAGAGGAAGGAGCTAGCTGGTGGGGTTCAAACCGTGTTTAACCACAATAAGTGTTGGAATCATTTGGTATCCCTCCAACCCTACATCCTTCTAATGTTGACATGACACATTGATCAAATAAATACAGAACGTTGTATTGTCACCGAAAAGTAGTAGTTTTTACTTTTTGTTGAAATTTACTTTTCTACTAACCATTTAAAAGTGAAAGAGCTTTTTCATCAGTAGCTTTGGCTGGTTTAACGTCGGTCCATTCAGTAATAGCTTATTTTAAAAAAATTGAAAAAAAAAAAATTGGTTGAAAGTACTATAAATAAAACTAAAAGGTAATTGAAATAGTACAATGAGACTGGTAAATAGTTTCAAAAAGTACAATAAGATCTATAAAGAGTAGCAAAAATAAGCTAAATAATAAAATAAGTTAACTTTTTAAGTCAATACCAAATGCACACATAATTTTGTCTTTTATACCGGTAATTTTGGTTTGGTATAATTTTTTCTGAGCTAAAATTGTGAATTTGGATCAAAAATGAAAAGCTTTGATATAAAGAAATGTTATACTTACGACATTTTTATAATATTTTCACAGTAAATCAAAAATTGCAGATTATTATTGACTATTATTTTTGGAAAAAAAAAATTCAATGATAAGTTCAAATTAGAACCAATAACAATTTATCATCTCAGATTTGTTGTAAAAATATTGTAAATACAACACTTTTTATTTTAAAATTATACTACCTAAATGAGGAGAGTCAAAGGTTACCAATTAAACCTCAAACCTGCAACAGTTAAACCCGCGGCCTGCAACATCGGTATGAAAAGGCCTTTTTGGTTA
The DNA here is from genome assembly GCF_001633185.2 of Quercus lobata. NCBI lineage: Eukaryota > Viridiplantae > Streptophyta > Magnoliopsida > Fagales > Fagaceae > Quercus > Quercus lobata. The sequence continues at coordinate 1,757,336 of NC_044914.1, forward strand.
GTCAATTGGTGAGTCAAAACTCACCGTTTTAGCCAGCCATTTTTTCTCTTTTTTTTTTAATTTTAATTTTAATATTTATATACACTTTTTTTAAAAAAAAAAAATTATATGCGCTGGCACAGTGTTTTTGTTTAGAAATAGTTATAACGATACAACAAATTTTCACAATATTTTCTTAATTGTTGAGTTGTTAATTCTTTATTGATCAAAATAAAATATTGTGATAATTACACTCGCTTCTCCTAAGGTTTGGAGGAATGATACTTGTGGGGCCAAAGAAAGTGTAGCCCCGGCCCAGGCCCAGTTTATCTTAAGGTCCGCGGCCCAAGTCGAGGAGAGCCATTGCCGAAGACGACCTCCTCCTCGGCACTTCACTAAATGCCCAAAGAAAGGAGCAAAATGAGTGTAGGGGCAGGGCCAGGAAAAAAGCAGCCAACACAGTAATACGGAATTCGGCGTCTGACAGGCCCATGCCCATGCCCATGCGCCTTTCCAGCAACTCCCAACCACTCTAGGTATGGGTCGACTGGACAGGCTTGCACCCCAAAAGTAAAATCAACACGTGGACACAAAAAAGGGGGATGGAACACCAGTATAAAAGGAGAAGAAAATAAAGCTCTGGAGGGACAGACAACTCTTGCTAAAAAAAAGAAAAGAAAAAGGGTTTAGCTAGGGAAACCAAGCTCACCCATGCAGTATTTCCCATAGGAACTACTACTAAACAGCTCATCTATGCCCAAGGTCATACCTTTGAAGCCCACTCTCTACAAATGATATTGTGAGGGCCTCTTTTCGTACGAGCCCAACACTGTCTTGGGATCGTAACAAATTGGGCACCTACAATACTCTATCCTAAACCTAAAAGGAAAAAACACTTCCCTCCCTTAAGGTTTGAAGAAATTAACACTCATCCCTCCTTCCCCCTTTTTTTTTTATATTAGTATGAAATATTCTAAATTTTTATAAGAATCTCTTAACAAATGTTTAACCATGGTTAGTAAAAAAATAATTGATAAAATTAGAATAAAAATGAACAATTTATCAAGCACCAAAACACTTGCAACATCAAATCTCTCTATAACACGTTGAAAAAAGAAAAAAAAAATAATAGTAAGAAAAATTCACACTTAATATTTTAAAATAAAATTTAATTAATATTTTTAAAAAATGATTTTTAATTATGAAATAAAATAATTTTAGAAACTTTTCTTGCCCTTAAGCAACTAGCAAGTTAGTACACAACATTTTTAATATTAAATTAATAAAGTTTTGTCAATTGGATAATAAGGGAGAAAAGTGTTTTTTCTCTTCAAGTTTGAAGTGGAGTGACATTTTCCCAAACTCCAAGAAAGGGGAGTATAATTACCTAAAATATTTATTGTGAAAATATTGTAATATTTTGTTGTTGTTATAATATTTGCACAATATTACAATATTTTCGCAACTACTACATGTCAATTTCTTATATGTCAAAATAAAATAATAAAATATCATACCAAAACCCACCATACTAAAAATAAAGGTACTGTGAAAATGTTAGAACATTTTGTTTATGTCACAATATTTTCACAACTAATAAAGTGTAAGTTCCTTATACGTCAAAATAAATGTAAAATAAAATAATAAAATATTAGACTGATTGCAACCACAACTATAAATAATGATATTGTGAAGTTGTTGTGATGTTATGTTGTGTTCCTAGACTTCTTTTTTGGATTAGTCACCATTGGTGAGCCAAAATTGACTGCTTCATACCCAGCTTTTTTGGGCTAGCTTTTTGTTTATTTGTTTGTTCTTTTTTTATTCACCACTTTTTAAGTGTGTGTGTGTGTTGATATATATATATATATATATATATATATAGTTTTACACACACAAAAAACTTGGGAAAAATGTTGTTTCCCTCCTTTATACTTGGGTAGTTTAGAAGTCCCCATAAACTATAAAACCAAGTAATTTTGCCTTTTATATTTTAGAAATTAGCGAATACACTCTATTATTACTCTCTAAATTATATATACTCTTATGAAATTGTATAATTCCTAAAATATTTCATTATGTTATATCTAAAATACCCCACTGAATTTTAATATCTCAAAAATCTTCTTCATGTATTTTGAGTTTTATGTAGTAGTCATGCTTAGGAAATTAAAATTATGATATAAGGTATTCTATTTGTTACCTAGAGAATACTAATTTGCTAGTTTTTCAATCTTCTAGACCTATAATTTTATCTAACGGAAACTTCAATTGCACATATGCATTTTCTTATCTTGTTTTTATTTTTATTATTATTATTTTAATTTATTTTCTTGCTTAAAAAGGTTGTCTATTGAAAAAATAAGTAAGCTAAACATCATAGATACATATAAAATGTAGGATGATGATATTCAATATATTTTTAAAAGTTTTTAGCGAGTGGATATTGCCTTTAGAAAATAGGTTATAAAAAATTATCATAGAAAAATTGATATATATATATATATGTTTCATATGTTAATTAAATAGTTACTTAAAGTTTGTGTGTAATAAAAAATTTTATATGAACGAGATTAGCATTATATGGCATGTACTTTTGAGCATATGACTTCATAGTTCTTTAGATAGAAGCTCTATCTTAATTTTTGCAATCAAAGGACAGCACATGTCTTGCACGTGCCACCAAAACTAGTGATAAAAACAAAGGTAACTGTATTCTAATTCTTACATGACCTCTGCTTGATGTTGGCATTATATACCCTCGCCCCCTCAACCCAAGGAAAAAAAAAAAATACACCATTTATAAATTTAATTGACTTGAAAATACAAATTTTTGGTCCACTCCACTAATCATGTGTTGTATTCTGTGTTCTTTGGGTTGTACTGCTATCAAGATCAAGGCAAACACCTGGAGCAGAAGAAGACAGGCTCAACGTGTATAGCAGAAGTTGAAGAAATAATTTCAGAAGCTCTTGTCGTTTAAATAGTTGTATACATGTACGACTTGTAGTTTAGTTCTATTTTTTTTTCATTAGTTGTTACACGTGTGAAGGTTAGTTACTTACACGTGAGAGAAGTTGTTAGTCTGTTATTCTGTTTCTGTTAGCTTAGATCAGAGCTTATGCTCTGTTTCCGTTTCTAGCTGATCTGATCTTGGTGATGTATATAAGGACAGATAGTAAGTTAATCAATACAGTTTAGTTTTTCCCAATTCTTTCTTTTCTCATATGGTATCAGAGCACCTAGAAAGCTTAAAGTTCTAGGGTTTTACAGTTTTGGGAATTTCTATTTCATCGATCACCATTGTTGCTCTTCTCAAGCTTCTTCAAGCTTTCTTGAAATCTTTTAAAGTTTTTTTTGCTTGATGGCTGATACAACAGTTGATATTTCTACCACTCCATCTTCGTCTTCTTCGCAAGACTCGTATAATCTCAATGATCCTCTGTTCTTGCATCCAGGAGAAAATCCAGGGGCTGTTCTCACTTCTCAGCCTCTGATTGGAGAAGAGAACTATTCTGCTTGGGCAAGATCAGTGAGAAAGTCTTTGATTGGTAAAAATAAGCTTGGTTTTATAGATGGTTCTATAACCATTTCTTCTCCACTCGTGAATTCACCAACAACTGTTCAAGCATGGATTCGTGCTGACAATATAGTTGGTACTTGGATCATCAACTCAGTGTCACCAAAACTTCAGGGTAGTATCATTTACAGAGATACTGCTTTTGAGATTTGGACTGAGCTTCGAGACACATTCAGTCAAGGAAATGGAACTAAGGTTTTCAACATCCATAAGCAAATTGCTGAGTTCCATCAGGGAGAACAATCACTCACTGATTATTTCACTCAGCTTAAGGTCTTGTGCGATCAACTTCAGAATCTTAGTCCATTTCCTCAATGCACCTGTGGCAAATGCGTGTGCAATGTCAATCAGAGGTTGAAGGACCTTCAAATCAAAGAAGCAACAATGAAGTTCCTCATGGGAGTCAATGATATGTTTTCTCAAGTCAGAACACAAATTTTGCTCATGGATCCACTGCCTTCTGTTAATAAGGCTCAGTCTTTGTTTATCCAAGAGGAAATGCAAAGATCAGCTACTAATCATGTTAGAGTTGAATCTACAGTTTTGGCTGCCAAGAGTTCAAGCACAAATCAAAAAGGAAAAGAAAGACCATTGTGCACTCACTGTGGAAAGTTGGGACACACTGTGGAAAAGTGTTATAAGCTCCATGGTTTTCCACCTGGCTACAAATTCAAGAATAGGAATATGATGGCTCATCAAGTTTCAGCTACTGCAAATCAGTTCCAGGGTCATAATCAGTTCCAAGGCCATCACTTGGTTTCTAATACTGATCATAATCCTATTACAAATCAGTTTCAAGGGCATTACATGGCTCCAAATTCTGAATATAATCATTTTGTCACTGCTCAAGCACCTTCATTTACTCCTGATCAGTATCACCAGCTTCTGTCATTGATTGGAGCTCATCAAACTTCAACAGTTCAAGAGCCTCACAAAGTTAATGCTGTTTCATTGCCATCAAATACAGTTGCAGGTACTGTTTCTTGTCCACCACATTCAGTATTTTCTGCTAAGGTTGTGAATAGAAAGGCATTTGGTGCTGAAACTTGGGTTATAGACACTGGTGCTACAAATCACATAGTCTGTTCAATGCATTTATTCACTTCTTTTACTGCAATTTCACATTCTGTGGTTGAATTACCCAATGGAGAGGCTGCACTTGTGACTCATGTTGGTACAATTAAGCTTTCCTCTCATATCACCTTAACAAATGTCCTTTGTGTGCCTTCTTTTTCCTTTAACTTGATATATGTCAGTGCCTTGACTCAATCTCAACCCTTTTGTCTTGTATTTCTGTCCAATTATTGTTTTATACAGGCCCTTACCTGTTGGAACACGATTGGAATGGGCAGAATGCATGATGGACTCTACCTGTTACAAGCCTCTAGCCTTTCTCAAGCTTCCAAGTCTCTTGATGATTTTCTTCTCAAGAATAAGTCTAGCTCTTTCACTGCTTTTTCATCTTCTGTTTCTCATGCCAGCTTGTATTCTCTATGGCATTCTAGGCTAGGGCATCCATCTGATATGAAAGTTCATGCTTTAAGTCATGTTTTTCCTTTCTTGCAAAATTGTTGTACCAAAGACTGCATTGTATGCCCTTTGGCAAAGCAAAAGAGACTACCCTTTCCTTTTGACAATAAAAGAGCTATTCATTCATTTGATCTTGTTCACATGGATGTTTGGGGGCCATTTTCCATTCCTACTACTGCTGGACATAAATACTTTCTTACAATTGTAGATGATGCATCAAGAGCCACTTGGGTTTTTCTCATGAAAGCTAAATCTGAAGTTAGGCCCTTAATTGTCTCATTCTACAAAATGGTCCATACTCAGTTTAGAACCCCTATCAAATCCATTAGAACTGATAATGCTTTAGAGTTTAATATGCTTGATTTTTACACTTCTAATGGCATTATCCATCAGCAAAGCTGTGTCTACACTCCACAACAGAATTCAGTTGTGGAGAGGAAACATCAGCATATTCTTGCAACAGCTAGAGCCTTGCAAATTCAATCCAACATTCCTCTTGTTTTCTGGGGTGATTGCATCCTCACAGCTGTCTATTTGATCAATAGACTTCCTACTCCTTTTCTGCATAACAAGTCTCCTTATGAGATGCTTTTCAATCAAATCCCTTCTTACTCTCACCTCAGAACCTTTGGCTGCCTTTGTTTTGCTACTAATGTCAATCCACATAAACACAAGTTCAGTCCTAGAGCTAGGAAGTCAGTTTTCTTAGGATATCCTTTCAACATTAAGGGTTACAGGCTGCTTGACCTTCAATCTCATTCCATTTTCATCTCTAGGGATGTCATCTTTCATGAAAAGGTGTTCCCTTTTACTTCACACAGTCCTCTTCCTTCATCTGCCTTCATTCCTTTACCTAATATCCCTTTCATTCCTCATGCCTTGCTTGATCCTATATCACCTGTCCATGATGATTCTTTTGTTCAGATTCATCATGATCTTGACACAGATGATCAATTCTTTCTTGATATTTCTGATCCTGTTGCTCCTGATGTTTCTGATCATGCTGTTTCTGCTACTCCAGCTATGCTTACTGATGCTCCTAGAAGGTCTTGTAGAGTGCCTAAACCTCCTTCTTACCTTAAGGCCTATCACTGCAACCAAGTTTCTTCAACCATCATCTCCAATCAGTCTCAGTCAGGCACTTCCCATCCCCTTTCTTCTTATCTTTCTTATGATACTCTATCTCCTACCTACAAATCCTTCTGTTGCTCAATTTGTACCAACACAGAACCTAAGTCCTTTTCACAGGCTGCAGCTGATCCTAAGTGGCAAGAAGCCATGAATGCTGAGATTGCTGCATTGGAAGCCAATAATACTTGGACTGTCACCCCTTTGCCTCATGATAAACATCCCATAGGTTGCAAATGGGTTTACAGAATTAAGTATAGGGCTGATGGGGCTATTGAAAGATACAAAGCAAGATTGGTTGCAAAGGGGTTTACTCAAAAGAGGGTTTAGACTACCTTGAGACTTTCAGTCCTGTTGCCAAAATGGTTTCAGTGAAGGTTGTGCTTGCAGTGGCTGCTGTGAAAGGCTGGTTTCTTAGCCAACTTGATGTGAATAATGCCTTTCTTCATGGTGACTTGCATGAAGAAGTCTACATGGCTCTTCCACCTGGTTTTCACAGCAAGGGGGAGCATGGAGAACAGCTTGTATGTAGATTGAATAAGTCACTTTATGGACTTAAGCAGGCCTCCAGACAGTGGTTTTCTAAGTTCTCAAACACATTGATTCACCTTGGGTTTACTCAATCTAAGGCTGACTACTCACTCTTCACTAGGCAACAAGGAAGTTCATTCATTGTCTTGTTAGTATATGTTGATGACATTCTCATAGCAAGCAATGATAAGGGGCAAGTTGATCAATTTAAGGTGATATTGAATCAGAAATTTCAGTTAAAGGACTTAGGTGCATTGAGATATTTCCTTGGTTTGGAAGTAGTAAGGACAGAAAAAGGCATTTCCCTATGTCAAAGGAAGTATGCCCTTGAGATTTTGGAGGATGCAGGGCTTCTTGGATGCAAACCTGTGAAAATTCCTATGGATCCAAGCTTGAAACTCAGCAAGCATGAAGGTTTATTGCTTGATGATCCAGGGCAGTATAGAAGGCTGGTGGGAAGGTTATTGTACCTAAGCATCACTAGACCTGACCTCACCTTTGCAGTCCACAAATTGAGCCAATTTATGGCTAAACCAAGAAAACCACACCTTAAGGCAGCTCTCAAAGTTTTGCAGTACTTGAAGAATGAACCGGGTAAAGGAATCTTTTTCTCAGCAAACTCAGAGTTGCATGTAAAAGGTTTCACGGATTCTGACTGGGCTTCATGTCCAGATACCAGAAGATCTGTTACTGGATATTGTATATTCCTTGAAGACTCTTTGGTTTCTTGGAAATCAAAGAAACAATCCACTGTTTCCAGATCATCAGCAGAGGCAGAATATCGGGCTATGGCTGTTTCAACTTGTGAAGTAGTATGGATTCTTTATCTGCTTAAGGATCTTCAGATTAATCACAGCAAAGAAGCTCTTTTGTTCTGTGACAATCAGGCAGCACTCCACATAGGTTCTAATCCTGTTTTCCATGAACGAACGAAACACATAGAAATTGATTGCCATGTTGTAAGGAATAAAGTGTTGGAGAAAGTTATCAAACTCATTCATGTTAGAACTCAATCCCAATTGGCAGATCTGCTCACTAAGGCTTTGAGTCATAAGCAATTGTCAGAACTTTTATCCAAGATGGGACTTATTAACATTTATCAACCCACAGTCCATCTTGAGGGGGAGTATCAAGATCAAGGCAAACACCTGGAGCAGAAGAAGACAGGCTCAACGTGTATAGCAGAAGTTGAAGAAATAATTTCAGAAGCTCTTGTCGTTTAAATAGCTGTATACATGTACGACTTGTAGTTTAGTTCTATTTTTTTTTCATTAGTTGTTACACGTGTGAAGGTTAGTTACTTACACGTGAGAGAAGTTGTTAGTCTGTTATTCTGTTTCTGTTAGCTTAGATCAGAGCTTATGCTCTGTTTCCATTTCTAGCTGATCTGATCTTGGTGATGTATATAAGGACAGATAGTAAGTTAATCAATACAGTTTAGTTTTTCCCAATTCTTTCTTTTCTCATAACTGCTACAATACTTTTTTGAGAATTAGAATACCTTATGCATGCATTTTATCCTCACCTCTATTTTTTCTGTGTAGGATCTGTCATTAACAAGTCAAAGCATAACACCCTCTCTCTCTCTCTCTCTGGTGTGGTTAAAGTGGAAGAAGGGGAGCATAAAAACTTAAGTGTCTAGACCAGAAGTGACTTTGAAGTTAAAAATGCACAAGGCTGTATTGGAACTCTTAATTAGAAGTATCCCATTAATCCTTTCAATCCTTTCAACTGAAGCTTCGTTGTTATGGAAGGTTAGTAATGCTATTGAAGATGTCAAGAACAAGTTGATAATCATGCAATCTGTTTTAATAGATGCTGATAAAAAGGGGGCAGGCAGTGAAGGAGAGAAAGCTTGGTTGGCAACTGTGACAGACATAGCATATGATGTTGAAGACGTTATTGATAAATTCATATATCAAATCAGTAGAGAACGAATTGGTGGTCGATCTGCGAGGTTCCTATGCCACACCATTTACTTTCCAAAAAATCTATGGGAGAGGCATAAAACCGCCAGCAAGTTACAAATAATCAAGAATAAAATCCAGGCCATTCCAGATATAAAGCAAGGATATGTTATTGATCATATTGAGGGCTCAAGTTCTAACTATAATCACAGACGGAACTCGCGTCATGCTGAATCACATCTTTTTCTTAAAGAAGATGAACTTGTAGGGATAAAGGAGAAAAGACAATTGCTAATGGGTCCGTTGATGGATGGCGAGCCAGAACGAACTGTCATTTCAGTAGTCGGGATGGGAGGATCAGGCAAAACCACACTAGTTGCCAACATCTACAACAACAATGATGTAAAGAGACATTTTGACTGCTATGCATGGATCACTGTTTCCCAAGTATATGACACAGAACACTTGTTGAGGAGCATGATTAGAGAATTCGACACATCATGTAAGAATTCTAATCAAGTCTATCCAGAGGACTTGAGTTCCATTGAGTACAGAGCATTATCAGAAAGGTTGGTAAACTACTTAGAGAAGAAAAAGTATCTACTTGTGATAGATGATGTTTGGGACACAGACCTCTTAGATTATTTAAAGGCGCCACTTCCAGATGGTTGTCCTGGGAGCTGAATCATTGTTACGACTCGAAATGAAGATGTAGCTAGCTATCATTTTTGGGGTAAAATCCATATTCATCGTATTGAGCTGCTGGAAAAGGAAGAGGCGTGGATACTCTTTTGCAAGAAAGCATTCTCAAGTAGTCCAAATGGATGTTGTCCACCGGAGCATGAATTGTTGGCTCAAGAACTTGTGGGGAAATGTCGAGGCCTACCTCTTGCAATAGTGGCTTTGGGAAGTCTTATGTACTAAGAACATTTCTCAATGGAACAAAATTCACAACAGCTTGAATTGGAATCTTAGTAACAATCCTAGGCTACAAGGAGTGAATAGTATATTGTCACTTAGTTTCAAGGATTTGTCACACCATTTGAAGCATTGTTTCTTATATTGTTCCTTTTTCCCAGAAGATTATATGATTAGAAGAAAGAGGCTAATGAAGCTATGGTTTGCAGAAGGATTTATTGAACAAGTTAAAGGGTCTACTCCAGAAGATGTAGCAGAGAGATATCTTGAAGAACTCGTTTTCCGAAACATGCTTCAAGTTGTAAGGAGGAATGAATTTGGAAGGCCAAAAGCATTTAAGATGCACGATGTTATGCGGGATCTTGCTTTATTAATATCAAAAAGTGAGAACTTTGGTGTTGTACATAACGGAGGAGAAGAAATGGCAGAATGCAAAGCACGCCGCATTTCAATTCACACCAACAAAGAACTCGGATCATTTTCTGGTGTGTCAAAGCTTCGTTCTTTTCTTGTTTTTAACAAGTTGAAAACATTACCTTCCGGAATTAAAATGCTAAGGGTCCTCGATTTGGCAGGTGCTGAAATTGATGAATTGCCTAATAAAGTAGTCAATTTATTCAACTTAAGGTACTTGAATTTAAAGGGAACTTCAGTTAAAGAGCTTCCAAAATCTATATCCAGGCTCCTTAACCTTCAATCCTTGGACATCAGTGACACAAGGATAAAGGCCCTTCCTCGCGAAATAGGAAAGTTGAAGAACTTGCAATATCTAATTATGCATAGCCACAATAGAAATTCAAATGATTTCAGAATTGTTAATGGGGTGCAAGTACCATCAAAAATTTGTAGGCTAACGAATTTGCAATCTGTCTCTGTTATTGAAGCAAGAGATGACTTGATAAGACAGATTCGAAGCATGACCCAACTTACCAGCCTTGGTATTTCAAATGTGAAAGCAGCAGATGAGATGGATTTGTGTGACTCAATCCAAGGCATGACACGACTTCGCCGCTTGTTAATCATGGTAACAAATGAGGAGGAAACTCTTCGGATGGATGCACTCTCATCTCCTCCTCGCAACCTTCTATCTCTTGTTTTGGTAGGAAAATTAGAGAAGGTGCCACAATGGTTTTCTTCACTTCAAAACCTCACATTTTTGTATCTGCATTGGTCGAGGTTGAAAGAAGATGTACTCCCTCAGATTGCTGCTTTGCCCAATTTGGTACGTCTTTCAATTAACAATGCCTATAGTGGAAAGCAAATGGTTTTCCATACAGGCTTTCCTAAGCTTACAAGTTTGACGATTCGTAATTTCCCTGAGTTGAATGAGATAATAATAAGAAGAGAGAGTGTGATGCCAAAAGTGCAATCGCTATATATTGCTTACTGCATGGAGTTGGAGACAGTGCCTAAGGGCATTGAATACCTTAAAAATCTCCAAGAACTGATTTTGGAGTCAGTCTCAATGCAACTTAAAAATTGCATCTACTTGGGAGAAGGTAGTGTGGATTTTGCAAAGGTGCAGCACATCCCAAAGATCCATGTGAAGTAGTAACTCGAGATGTTTCATGAAGGCTTGTCCTGAATCTCCTGATTCATTTAGAAAGGTAAAGCCTCTTAATCCTATTTGTTTTTCCTTTTCTTGTTTCTATTCACCTTGCAATGAATGCAAAATGCTTATGGCACTGATCACTAGTTTATATATGTACGTGACATGCTTGATATAAATATATATATATATATATATATAACTTAATTTTTTGGAACTAATATTAATCTTTTCTAAGTCAAACCTTCACGAAATTTACCATATCTTTGTTTTTTTTTTTTTTCCTTTTTTACCCATGGCAGAATCATGCTGAGGAAATTATGAGTTTGCCTTGTTTGCTTCAAAAGGGTTCCAGTTTCTATTTGGAGTTCTAATTCAACGTATTATTTAGGGTATTTGCTTATTGTTCAAATTAATACTCAAGACTTTGGTTGTTAATTGCTTGTAACAAAATGTTAAAGATTGAACTCAATGATGCATAGTGGCAGATTGTTGGAAGATTGCTACTGGTTCATTCATGGATTTGCTCATCCTCTTTGTGTTGTATGCAATTTAGCAGCTTATGTAAACAATGAACAATACACGATTCATCCCAATTAATTGTTTTCTATTGTTTCAGTTAGTTCTATACATGCCAGTTCTTCAATTTACGTGCTATTTCTTCTTCTTCTTGCATAAAGTTGTGTGATTTATAAATTTTATCTGACCAAATGACTCTTCTCTTAGAGAAATTATTAGGTTATTGGGAGGATTGTTGAAGTAGTTCTTCCAACTAAAAAAACGTTATCACCTATACAATGCCATTGCATAAATATTATTGAGCTTGTGGGGTACGTACATTCATGTTGCTGAACCCAAAATTGGGAATATCGCAAAATTTTGGTATATTAGGATGTGGAAAAAATGGAATGGTTTTACTTGCTAACGATTTTAAATTCTGAAGCTCGTCAATTTTTATACTTTTTATTATTCTTCCACAATGCTGACTTATTTCCATTCCAATGCTTATGAAACAGGATGTTTTAAAGGATTTTGAATAGAACAAGATAAAGGTTTTGGCTTTGCCCAATTAGTAAATAACAGTTGAAATTGTAACATTAACAATTGCATGAGCATCTGTCTTCTAAATTGTAATATGTTACTTAGGCTATGTTTCACAACATGTGAACAATTTTCCGAGTCTAAAATATTTTTAGGCGAAAATATTTTCAAGTGTTTTGTTGCATTTTGAAATTTGTATTGTAAAATATTTTTAAGTGTTTAGTAACATTCTGAAAATCTTATTTTTCTTACATTTTCTCAAATTCCAAACAAATTTTATAATAAAAAATTTCAATATATAAACTTAAAAGAAACAAAAATCAAAATAAAACCAATCCTTAAACTCTCAAACTTGGTGAAACTGAGAGAGAGAGGAAGAAAGAGTGAGACTGAGGGAAAGAGAGAGGTAGATCAAGAAAGAAATAGAGATCTGATCAAGGGGGGTCGATTTAGAGGCGGTGGAGATGAGATCGAGAGGTGGAGGAGACGAGTTATAGGGCGGCGACGACAATGAGCTTCAATCTAGAGCTTCGAACGACGACAAGCTTTAGGTGACAGCGATCTAGAGCTTTGAATGATGACAAGCTTCAGGCACGGCGGGGCTTTGGGTCAAGGGCAGGTTATTAGATATAACAGTAGGGGAAAAAAAAGAAACAAATAAATACTGATTCATGCCATTTGAGTATTCTTAAATTTCTTACATATCTACTATTATCTACTTACAATCTACTTACAAGTTTTAAATTTTTTTTAAATTGTTTTTAATTATTTTAGACTAATCATACATATAAGGAAAAGAAAAATGAAGAAACAAATAATGTTCCATACCATTTGGCATTTTGTATGACATGTTATTTGTTGTCAACTCCGTTAGTAAAAAATTACAAATAAATACATGCATATCAATGTTGCTATAGATCAATAAAAAGACCTCATTTGTTATTTTAAAAATTATAAAGAAAATTGTTTGCATTTGCTATGAATTCATCCAAAAAAATTGCATCTAATATGGAAAATAAAACCTTTATTTTGATGAATATGTTGAGGATGAGACAACATGATTTGCTGGAAAAAATAATGATTTAGAATTGATTATCATATTCCAAGGATTACATATTGTTATAAAGCCACTAGTAATAATTTCAAAGCAAAAAAAGCATTCAAAAATAATATAATGTCAAAAAAATTAGGAAGAAAAAGGAAAAATTGTATTGCAAATTTGCATTTAGTCTTTGGAGACGACTTCATAACTTTTACGGCGGAATAATATCGCTTCCAAAACAAATTGACTGTTACAAAAATATCTGGCAGTTCCGTAAATAAAATGAAAGCATAAAGATTCGTATTTAAACAACCATTTGAATCCACAAACCAAAAAGCTCATTTTCCCGCTTCTCTCTCTCTCTAGAATTTTCGCTTGAGCTTCACAAAAATGGCGAATCTGGAAGCAAGATATAGAGATCCGACGGCTCAAAATCCATCCAAAGCCACAACCTCTGGTTCTCTTTCCCTCACATTTTACTATTTCTTCGTTTGCTCTTTTCCTTTGTTTAAATTTTATTGCATTTGTTTTGGTTTTTCTCCTCACAAAACCTAGAACCAGAAAAAAAATATATATATATATATATATATATATTAGCTATATAGAGGTTTTCGAATTCAAAAATCAGAGCATTATCTTCCGTTTGGTTTCTGAGAAAATTGGCATAATGAGAAGAAAATGAAGTTTAATTGAATTGTAGTTATTGTGCTTGATAAATTTACCAAGTAACTCATTAGGTTGTTCAATTTCTTAGGAACCAAATGGGGACTTGTTTCTTTTTGATTATGTAACTAATTCTTCGCGGAATATTCAAACTTAAAATTATATTTCAGTATCTGAAAATTGCAAATAAATAAATGAATAATAGCCGAATAAAATTTAATTGCATTTGCTTTAGGTTTTGTCCTCACAAGCCTTAGAACCAGAAAAAACTATATATATATATATATATATATATATATATGAATGAAAGAACAAAATAGCTATAGTTTTTTGAATTTGAAACTTCAGTTCGTTCTATTTCAGGTTTTCTCAGCTACCAAACAGACATTGTCTTTTGTTTGGTTTCTGAGAAAATTGGCGTAATGAGAAGAAGATGAAGTTTATTTGAATCGTAGTATTTGTGCTTTACAAATTTACCAAGTAATTTATTAGTTTGTTGAATTTCTTAGGAACCAAACGGAGATTTGTTGCTTTTTGATCCTGTAACTATTTTTTTACAGAATATTCACACTTTAAAAGTTTTAAATATCTGAAAAAAAAAGTATAAAATTTTCAGAACTTGATTATAATTTTCTTTATGATTGCCTTGAAATAAAATGACTTTTAATGTGTGTGTGTGTATTCTAGCTAAGTAATAAAGAAAATTATCATTTGAGTATTACAATTTTAGCGAAGTCAAAATCTAAAGAGGCTTCTGTAATGGTAGTAAATTTCTCACACATAATTTTGTACAATTCTTTCACTTTTAGGTAGTGGTTAACCTTTCTGGAAATTTCAATGCCTTTTATAGCTAAAGCATTCTAGGAAATTATTTATTTTTCGTTGCTATATATATATATATATATATATATATTAATTTTAGAAACTTCGTTTCAATTCATGGTGGGTCAATTATTGTTGTAAATATCATCTTTAGATGTATGAATGCATGGAGATTCTGGGGATTTGAAGCTGATCGCTGTGATATACTTTGAAAATTTCAATGTCATTGTATGAATGTTTGAGATCGTGATATGCTTCTTATTTGCTGACTTCTTAAGCTCAATGTTATTACTGTGTGTCTATATATATATATATATATATATTAGAAATTTCGTTTCAATTCATGGAGGATCAATTATTTTTGTAAATATCATATTTAGATGTATGAATGTATGGAGATTCTGGGGATTTGAAGCTGATCACTATGCTATATATGCTTTAAACATTTCAATGTCATTGTATGAATGTTTGAGATTGTGATATGCTTCTTATTTGCTGACTTCTTAAGCTCAATGTTGTTACTGTGTGTGTCTATATATATATATATATATATATATTAGAAATTTCGTTTCAATTCATGGAGGATCAATTATTGTTGTAAATATCATATTTAGATGTATGAATGTATGGAGATTCTGGGGATTTGAAGCTGATCACTGTGATATGCTTTAAACATTTCAATGTCATTGTATGAATGTTTGAGATTGTGATACTTCTTATTTGCTGGCTTCTTAAGCTCAATGTCATTACTGTGTATATATATATATATATATATTAGAAACTTTGATTCAATTCATGGAGGATCAATTATTGTTGTAAACATCATCTTTAGTTGTATGAATGTATAGAGATTCTAGGGATTTGAAGCTGATCACTGTGAAGTGTGAACTGCGTTAAACATTTAAGGTGGCATTTACTTACGTGTTTTTGAAATGGGGGAGTGTGAGGCAATGATTTTTGCTTTATTACTGCAGGTGGTAGTGGGGTTTGTATGATGAGCACCACTTGGAGAGATGATCAACACCCGTCTTTCATCAATTTTACCTCCTCCTTCCTCAGTGCAAATGCTTTCCGTCTCAACTTTGTCCCAATTGCCCCAGTATGTGCATTCTACTTAATTGATTGTCTTCTATGTTAAGCTGGGTCTTCACTCAATTGTGTGGTTTTGTTTGAAGGACTTTATTTTCAACTGTGGGGGTTTGTCGGTGGCATTCATATTTGTGACAAACTTGGATAGCAAATGCATCTCACCAATGTTCAGCAGGTAACCAAACTGTCGCCGTTTTTTAGTGACCCTCTTACTTGGTGCAATTTTTAATCTGATTCATTTTTTGCAGAGTCCAGAAACTGAAGGGGCAATTTGCACACCTCTATGTTGTTGTCGTCCTCCCAACCAAGGAACAAAATGAATTGTTTGTTCACTCCTATTTCAAGTGAGTCATATGAAACTCATGTCCAAATTGACTTTTTGGATGCTTGAGTGATATGAAAGAGCTTGTTGTCTCACTTTGTGATAGATATGGAATGGAGCTTGGTAAGCCAACATTTGTGCCAGTAGAAGACTTAGAAATGGGCTTTGAGAAGATAGTCAAGATAGCTCTCTCTCGTGGGGGTAAGAGCTTATTCTCTAATGATCACTTCAATGGATTCTTCCAAGTAATTTCCCTAAGTAACCATATGAATTGCAGTATGCAAACGACAGGATGTCATAACAAAATTAAAGGCTGAGGTCAGTTGATTAGAATTATTTACATGCTTTAATTTTACACTTATAAATTCAGTATGAATATTAACAATATTAATTATTATTTTCTTCAAAATGCACCTGTGTATTTGTGCTTATCTTTTCTTGTCTGTAAAGAGGAAACAATCAGTGCAGGCAATGGACGTTTTCCTCAGAGTGCTTACATCCATACCAGGCATAGAAAATCATGATGCAAATGCGGTAATTCTGTACCCTATACAAAACTAGTTCAACTCTGTTGTTTTTCCCCCTCTTACTTGCATCCATTCATCATTCTGTGAGAACTTCAAAGTTGTAATCTTATTGGATCATGTAAGGTGTTTTACAATTCTTAACAATTAATATGTTGATTTGTTCACATTTTCAGTTTTGACCCCAAAAAAATGATACAGTTACATACATGATACATCTGTCCTGTCATACACTACACTATGCTAATTGTCTCAAATACTGGAAATGTTTTGAACTCTAATTATTTTTCATTATATTCTGGACAAATCTGAATAGTTTGAAATTTATAATGGAATTTTTCACCATAAATCTATTAATTGTCCAATGGGTGGGGAGTGGACGTGGCCCTTACCCCATATTCTTGCAATCTGCTTTGCATAAGCACTGGCAACCAAATCTGAACAAATCCTGTTTAAGAAACTTGAAAATACATTGGTTCTAGAAACTAAACGCAGTCTCTTGACAACTAAGCCTACCTTTCTGTTTAATTGATTCACATAGCATCTCCACCATGAGACCTTGATTTCACATCAAGTAGTCAGTAAAAGAAATTATGGTTAATGACCCATAAAAGTCCATACAGCTTATTAAAGGATTTTGTCAGGCTAATTCCTGCAATATAGCCTGGCATATGATGGGCCTGACATTATCTAAGAATATCTTGCATTGATTTAGTCATGTGATTTAATCATTGAGGTTTTTAAGACATTGTCATTTTGACATTTCTCTTCAGCTTAATCAAGCTATTGGTTCCATTGAGGCAATTGCAAAGGCATCAAAGGAATATATTCTGCAAAACACAGATCTTTCAGCTGACAAGGCAGAAATCATTTCTAGGTTTTTCAGAGATCCAAACTTTTACATGAGCCCCAAGATCAATAGATCAGAGAAACAAGTGATTTAAATGAAATTTTAAAATGTTTTGTGAAGCAGACTTGAGTTGATAATTTTTTAACCTTGAATGGATCACTGAGATTTCTATCATAAGAATCTTTCTAAACTAAAACCATTGCAAGTAGAGGAGCATCAAAGATTGCTGTTTGAGTCACAATGATTGGTTATATCAGTAGCTTTGCTAGCTCTCTCTCTCTCTCTCTCTCTCTCTCGTATTTGGAGCTCTAGCATTGTTGAATATCGTAATAAAAATTTGAGCAGGGTCTTCTTTTTATTTCAACAATGAACTCTAGGTATGTGGTCCTATAATGGTTTAATGTGATTAATTTGATTGTGCTGAAGTTTCTCTTTATTTTAGGGCTTCTGACTTGTGGTGTCCTAATTATTTGGTAAGCGTAGTTGTGCCTGTGATGAAACTTAAGAACGTGCACTTAACCAGTAGCAATTTCTAATGGAATTCTATGGCAATGACACATTCTATAGATTTACCAATTGTGTTTTGCCTTTTCCCTTTATATTTCATTAGCTTATGAAAATTATCATTTGGATGAGCATCCAGTTTGTACCAGTTCAAATTGCTCAGGCTGGTCAAATTTTATTGGTATACTAGCCAAAATCCCTATGCGTGTGAAAGTGCAATATAATTATTTTATAAAAATATAATATAAAATTTGTAGGTTAAAATAGTTTGTTATTTAAAAGTATTTTCTATTTTATAAGTTTTATATAATAGAATATATAATATATTTTGCATTTAACAATAATACATAGTGATATATATATATATATGAAAAACATAATTTAATAAAAAAATTACATAATTATAATATTATTATAAATGGAATATGTACACCCTTATTTCATAAAATACATGTAACGTATCACTTTAAGTTTAAATTATTATATAAGTTTAGAATTGTAGCATTTTTTTTCTTTCTAAAAATAAGTGTATAATGCATATATTATTGAAACTTATATTTTAAGATAATACTCAAAATATTTATCATTTTTATTGCCTTTCAAGGTTATATCTCTAATTTCTAATGCTTAGTTTGTATTTTTTAGTCCAAAATTAAAGAGTTTGGCTCAAATAAAATAAATTTCAGACTTTTCAACCCAAAAATTAAGAAAATAAAATAAAATAAAGTTTTAATCAAAAACTAAAAAGCAACCTACAAAACAAATCAAGGTCTAATTAGTATAAAATGGATTGAATAAACCATATTAGACTAAAGTAGACCAAAATACTATATTAATGTGACTCAACAAAAATGTAGTAATAATAAATATTATGTTTTAGCTTTTAAATACTATATAGATTTAGATTTATTTTTCAATTAGCATTGCAAATCAACCAAAGTGACCAAAAGTTATAGAAAACGCACATGATGGTTGAATCCATTACAATTTATCATGTTGTCAAATTCTCATGGACAATGACAAGAATCAAGCTTTATTTCCAACTTTTGGGCCGAGCTATAAATTCTCAACAAACTAGTGAGGATTCCAATTATGAATACATTATACACTCTAGAACCCAAAAAGAGCAGTCACCGCACCTATTTCTTAAAACTACACTTACTTTCCAATAGCAATACTGCTTTCCTACAGTTATACCTCAGGTTTCAAAGCCGCTTCACTGATCAACCTAGATTGCTACCATACAAAAAAGCCATAAACTACAAGAACATGGCCCTAACAGGAAATGCGTAAAAGTACAGCCTGAAAGGGCTAAGAAACAGTGCAAATGGATCAGATCTTGTGAGTGGTGTTCCTATGATGGTGCACCAAGGTAAGAGGCAAGCCGCAATATGTCACTGAATATTCCACCGGCTGTGACTTGGGCCCCAGCACCCGGTCCTCGGACTATCAAAGGCTGCTTTTGATATCTTGTTGTCGTAAAAGCAATAATGTTATCTGATCCAGAGAGTTGTGCAAATGGGTGATCTTTCTTGTATCGACGCAGTTCCACTACGCCTTTCTGCTTAACCACATCCACAACCCCTACGTACCTCAAGACCTTCAAATATATCACAAGTTCATCAGAAACAGGGGAAAACACCGAAAGCAAAACTTGGAAAATAAAATGAAGAATATTAAAAGCTGTATGAAGCAGACATCCCATGTATGTAACTAAGTCTGCTAGAAAAATGGCTTTAGAAACCCGTCCAAAGAACTCTCATTAACTTAACAGAAATATTCACACATTAAAAGTAATCATGGTAAACCTAGAGAAATATGGCTTATTTTTATAGGATTCATTACATCACACTTTGCACAAGTACATTTTCACCAACCCATACTTGCATATGCTATTATTACATAAAACGCACCATCAATATGAATGGCAAAATAAAAATAAAAGAATCACGTAAATTACAAAAACTAACAATTGTGATGGCTCTTTCTATTTTATTTATTTATTTTCTGTTCAGGATTTAGACCACAATTAAATGCATTGTGCCCAAAGTGAGGCTTCAACAAGCCCAATTCATTCAACATTATAGAGACTAATTACATCTATACATTATACCGTCTATCATTTAAAATAGCTGGTTAGTTTAGCAATAACATCAGGCTACCCTTTCAAATAGTTCAAACTAGTTGCAGTGTCTAGAGATACTCACTTCTCCTGCATCCTCCGCATCCTGTAGTTTCTTACTCATTTCCTGATCAAATTGTGGCAGCTTTTGCATAAATTCCTCAGCTGAAGCACTAGCCTGCAACAAATTATTGACATCCGCATTATAAGGCTGTTTGTGTTCTTAGCAAATTGCCCTCTGATTGACTAAATTAGTTCTTACTCTTAATGGTTCTGGCACAAGACTTTTCTCAGGAATATCAGATAGTTCCAGCTTTAAACCAGACTCCCTAGCAAGGATTATCACCTGCAACATGACATCAGCCTCATTCATGTAATTCTATTTAAAAGCAATAACATGAATAGAAATAAGACGGTTGAGGGCTAAGTACGGAAGTGTTGGCTTTATTAAATATTATTATTATTATTATGCATCAAAAAACAGCACATGTAGTCAAGAACCAGCCTATTCCTGCCAGCTGCCATAAATTTGTATCCAATACAATGGGTAAATACCAGCCACCTGGCTAGCTCAAGCTCACTCATGGAGCCAAATAGAAACAGCAGCAGCAGACACAGGTCAACACAAGTTAACCATTTGTCTCAGAAAAGACGCATTTAAATTACATTGTTAGGTAAACTAAGTGGCTCCATATTGCACACAATTGTTTTTCTTAGACACCCCAACCTGTCAGGCTTCTCTCAGATGGATATTCAAGGAATATTGTACAGATAAAATGCACTTTTTAATAGTTACCAATAAGTGGTGGGTGATATACAAAATATGATGACATTCTATTCCCACTTAAATTGTAGATGACAACAAATTAAAGACAATACCTTTCTACGAACATCTGCTCCAGATAGATCATCCCTTGGATCCGGCTCTGTAAAACCAGCTTGTTTTGCTTTAGTCACCACCTCACTGAAAGCTACTTTACCCATAAAGTTGTTGAAGATGTAACTCAAAGTTCCACTGCAACAGCAAATAAAAGATAAGTATATGGTACACAGTTTGTAAGGCATAACTCAAGTTCCACTGCAACAGCAAAGAAAAGATAAGTATATTGTATACAGTTTTTTTCCCCATTTTTCTTTTGTTAATCATATTTACAGGAGTAAACATAAATAATTTGTCTTAAAAGGACCATTTGGCATCACTTTCTCTTCTTCTTTTTGCTTTGGCCAGGGGAAGGGTGGGTGGGAGTGCTCAATATTGTTCATACAAAGTCCCCACCCTCAAAAATCCAGAAGACAAAGAAAAGGAAAAAACGTCAAGGTTTCTACATAACAGAACCTGAAGATGCCTTCAATCTGCAATATTTTGTCCCCAGTTTCGAGGAGACCTCTTAAAGTGCTAATGATTGGAAGACCAGCTCCAACAGTGGCTTCATAGAAGTAATGTGTATATGACTGCCGTTGAAGAGCTCTCAACTTCAAGTACTGGAATTGGACAGTAAAGATATCACAAAATACCCAATATGAGTAACTATAAGGAAACATACAGAATGTATTACTCTAGTAATTGTCACTTTCTCTAATCTTGTATTAAAAATCTCTCATAGTCACATTGGTTTACCCTTGTGAATCCATTTGAATTTGGTTATTTACCAAGTATGAGGACATCTGCAGAGCATTTACTGCTAATTTGTTATAGCACACAACTCACAATTTGCAAGTTCATAGCTTGATATTGTTGATGCACATATGAATCTATTGATCTTCAAAGTATATCACATCAAAGTAACAGAGGTACCTGATCAAGTGGTCCAGAATTTGCCTTTTTATTGGGGGTGATTACATGAATTCCTTTCCGCAACCAATCATAATAATGGCTCGCAATAGCAGAGTCAGCTGTGCAGTCTACCAAGACAGTATTTGGAATAAAATGATTGCCATGCACATGTTGAACAAACTTCTGTAAATCAGCCGCTTCTCCTTTTTCCTTTTGAAGTTCTTTCCAACTAGATAAGTCAATACCCCTGCAACCAAAGACAATAAAGATTCAAGGTTCATGAGAAAAGACCGCTTAAAAATAAGGGGAAAAATGTTTATCAGAAGACAGTAACAGCTGAGAAGCTAAATATGCCCTGAAAGACTAATTTGAAAGAACACCAGTGCATAGTGCTATAAAAACCCATAAATGTCTCACAACAACAGATTATGCGTCAACTAAGTTCAAGGAAACCAATAAAATGCTTTGGGCAACAAAAAACATGAGATACACCTTCCCTTGTCTGCAATGATGCCCATAATGTCAATCCATGGTTTCAATATTTTATGGCAACATGTTTTCCAACAAAAGATTTGGATTTACCTTTTTGTTTTCTATGTCAAACATTTGGGTGCACCATATCTATTTTCAGAACTTCAATAATGTAAAGCAGAAGCCTTAGAACAAAACTGTTTGTGATCCAAATGATAGCTAACTATATAGCAGAGGAAGCTTAATGATAGGTTTGTGTGTGTGTGTGTTTTGTTAATCAGCCTTTATGGGTTATGGCATACTTCAAAATCAAAATTTATGAAGCATACGCCTTTCGCCTCACACTTAAAAACCTAAATATCCTATTTTACCTCTCAGACCCAAGCCTTTGAAAACATTAGGCATCTGTGATCATCATGCATAAATCCATATGTATAGATGGGCTAACATACATGTATTGATGGACTAACACAATGTCCATGCAAAAAGAAAAAATAAATAAAATTTCAGAGAAACTAGAACATGTATAGGGTAAGGAAGTCCAAAGCAAAAGCAGCCCAGTTAATCTCCACTAAAAATTCCTTCAAGTTATGGAAGTCACTTAATGAAAGTTGAAGAGAGGCCTAAAAATTTCTGCACAATACTATTTACTCACCAGCATGTGTGTGTGTGTGTGTGTGTGTGTGTAGTTTAGCTTCAATGTCCATTCCTTTGGACATTGTAGTGAGCAATGCCATTGAATTGAGGTGACAGGACAAAGGCTTTTAAGAGGAAGCAAGACCAAGGAATACTTATGGGGTAAGAATGCTAACATATGAATCCAGAAATTAGAACTGATGCAATCAAGTTTGAGTCACCATAGTAATTCAGCTCACATTGACTAAAAACTAAAATGCTACAAAAAGAAGGGTTCTTTCATTTGACTATTTTTTATAGAACAGGGAGTCTTTGCAAGCAGAATCATCAGGTGTTCAGATATTTCTTACGAGGTATCATTTATCATATCGTAAGCTGCTTCGGATGAGCTTCTCAAAAAAGGAATATTTTTTTGCAAAACAGTGGAAGCAAAGGGGCCATGCCACAGCCCACAATGCACTGTCTGATCAACCAATTCAGTTTTCTAATTACACAATACCAAGCTGTTGAAAATAACATGTTTACATTGAATGATTTAACTTACGATTCACTCAAAAGCATTGTCCTTGAACCAGTGATTCCCATGACACGCAGATCAATATTAAATTCTTCCTTAAGGACTGCTGCCTGCACAAACATTATGGCATATTCAGGTTCAACAATTCAACAGCATGAAAATTTATCTTTTAAAATCCAAAAACACTTGATAAACATCAGCAATATATAACTTGTCACTAACACAGAGGGAAAAAAGGGGTGCTGCCGGGGGGGGGGGGGGGGGTGTGGGTGTGGGCGCTGGGGTTGTGTGGAATAAGGCAGAAACATTATCATGCCAAGAATTGACACTTAATTAATGTTGAAGCAATGAGGTTAAAAATGATATATGAATAATAAAAAATTATAGCTATATCAATGAGATCATACCATAAATGTGAGCTGATTTAATGTTTGTAGGATGTGATATTGAACAAATATATATATATATATATATATATATAATGAATCACAGTGATTGTTCATGTCCAATATATGGCATTGAATGATGCATCGTAAATAAGTGAGAAATGGAATAACTAGAATCAAGATGATATATCCCCCCCTAAAAAAAAAAAAAGCACCTGATCCTTCAGTTGCTCTAGTAATGTACTGCCAATCAAGCCAGGCCCAATTATGCCCACTGCTATTGTAGTTCTTGATAAGTAAAATCTAGAGTGGACAGCTTTTAGGGCCTTTATACAATCTTCTCGCTTAACAACCACGGTGATATTGAACTCAGAACATCCTTGAGCAATAGCACGAACATTAATATTTGCCTGCAATAATGAATTATACATATAGAGTTGAGCTGTCTCTTTTAATTGTAAGAAAATTGAAATGATGAACAAGTCTTGTCGCTAATGGAAATGAGAACACCAAACAAGAACACACACAGAGGACAGCCCAAAACCATTGTCCATTTTGTCAATAAGTTTTCAGAAATCTGTTTAACGCATAGAATCAAATACTTCTCAAGTTTCCTCTATCTCTCCCAAAAAAAAAAAAAAAAAAACTTCCCAAGTTAAAAGTATGACAAAGTTATTGAATAACAATTTTAAATCTAGACCATTGTCATATTGATTTATGCAAATACAGATATTTCCCTAACCTTTGCCAGTGCACTGAAAAGAGTGGCGCTAACACCAGGAGTACTTGCCATTTTCTGGCCAACAGCTGCCAAAATGCTACAGTTTGGAATGATCGCAACCTGCACAAGGTAAGCATTCATTTCATATCATATCAAAGAGACCAAAAAAGCTTAACCAAAGAGACCAAAAAAGCTTAACAACTATTATCATTTTAGCTGTACAAATTTTTTAATTATAATACAAAGACAGCACAAAATTGTACCAAATCTTACAGTAGGTCCAAGCTAGTATGAATTTGCTCAGCCAGAAAAAAGAACAGAAAGAAAAAGAAAGGTATGTTCAAGTTTAAATTGTCTTAGACACTGACCAAAGGTGGAAACTTCAGGAAACAACAGTCCAACTAGCACCACTAATAGCCAAACATATAATATGTCTTCAAACTACCACTCCCTAAAAGATCGATCCTTAACTCAATCAGAATGTCCGAAGCAAGCTTTAGTCCCTAATAAATCAGATTATTCGGAATATACTTATCCAATCAAAATGAAGGTACGAATAGTTTACATAACCTTCCAAGCCTTGAAAATCCTTAACAATATACTAAAAATTACTTTCCAGGGAAAAATCCAATGAACCATGATGCGCCCAAACAAGCACAATAAAGTTGTTTCAACTGAATTATAAATTTTTTTATGCATGAAGTCTATTGTAAGGCCAAGAATACGAATATATGAAGTTGACCATACCTGAGATAGACGTCCAGCGTCCAAAGCTTGACGAAATCTAGACTTTAATGCCTCTGCAACAGCTTTTACTTCCTTCTCAGGCACAGCAAAACACACAGAATGTTCACTACTAGCCTACACACCCAATTAAAGACCATCATCAATGTTGTGTCATTTCAAAATACCATAAACTCAAGAAGGTTTTATAAGAAGAAAAAAAGACTCAGGGCACCTGAGATATCATAATAACATTGGCTCCCACATCTTTTACAGCACCAAAAATAGCATGAGCTGTGCCTGGAACACCAGCCATCCCAGTTCTAGCAACAATAAATATAAGAATAGTTAGTTGGAATGTTATAAATGGAGGTAAAAAGTAAATACAAGACCTTGTCCCTTTTTTTTCAGAATGAGTAAATTCAAGGCACTTGTACATAATGAGAACAGCGGTACCAATCACTGCAATCCATGGCTCACCCCTCAACATTTACAAGGGCCAAGTTGTCTATTGTTGCAAATCCTTTGACAAGAGACTCCACAGTTTGGTTTTCTTCTTTGTCACTTACTAAAGGGTGGCAAATCTTCGTTCCAGGAGCAGAGAGGTTAAAAATATTCCTTATTATAATTGGAATGTTATATCGCATCACTGGGATTATGGTGCGGGGGTGTAACACATTTGCCCCAAAGTATGACTGCAAATTTTTAAAGTTCATGTTAAAACAGTGCATTTAGCAATCCACGATGACATTTTTTTTTATAAATAGAAATCCTCAATAACATTTAGAGAGACGCATGGTCAAGCTCACCATTTCCCAAGCCTCCTGATAAGAAAGTGTCCTGAGAATCACTGCCTCGTTAACTGTAGAAGATATAATCCTTAGTTGAATCAAACCCACATTAACGTTGTCTTAGAACATTCAAGAAAGGGATCTTCTGGTTATTAGAATGATTTTGCAGACAACATACGTAGAGGTAGATCCCTTATATATTGTTATGAAAATCAATAAATTTTTCAACTACAAATCCAAGAATATATGCAATTCATAATATGACTTTTAGCAGAAAAGCATCACGTAAGAACCAGTACAAACCTTTTCTGGGATCTGCGCTGTAGACACCATCAACATCTGTCCAGATTGTGACTTGACCGGCCCTGCATAGCGCACCCATGATAGCTGCAGAGAAGTCACTTCCATCTCTCTTCAAGGTAGTAGGAATATTTTGCGGTGTGCTAGCAATAAAACCAGTTGCTATGATTATCTGAGATGGATTCTTGGAATACCAATTTTCAAGTCTTTTTTCTGATTCTAGGTAATCAGGATCAACTTGATCGGCACTAGTAGGATTTACAATAAGGACTTCCCTTGTATCCATCCATTTGCAATCGATCCCATTCTGCAAGAGAATTTTTTTTTTTTTTTTTTTAAATGCACCATACTACAATTGTAAATAAGATAATTGGGAAAGTTACATTCTGATTTAGTAGACACTTTAAATAATGACTCAACAATCACTGTACCTTTCTAACAACCGCCGATAACATTTGAGCAGACCATAGCTCTCCGTGTCCAACAACAAAATCTGTAAAAGATTCTGTTGCATGACCAGCTGCAAGACACAAAGCATTTGATTCAATATCATATGTAGAATCCCTAATTTAGAAGCTTAATGAAAATGAGCTAGAAATCAATAAAAGTATGGTACAAGTTTGCATGCAGATGAGTAAATGAAATCAGCAAAATGACATATAAGAAGGTATCGTTCACAAGCAGCTAAAATTTCAGCAAAAGAACATTATCAAGCAATTATTGCCATGGTAGTCTCCATCTAAAGCCACGTCAATTGATGAGCATGACCCACCAACTGATGAGTGTGCCATGACATAGAAAACATGCCACCTGGGAAAACTTTGTAACCTCAATTGCACTCCTGTCAAGAATAGGGCTAAATTGTAACAATTTTTGATGATTTGATAGTTGAGGGTAGGGGATTTGAAGCATGGACATCTCCATTGAAAACACTAGGAGATGCCAGTTGAGCTATTAGCCTACAAGGCTCTTGGCGACTATATTGTAACAATTTTAAAAGAAATAAATAAATTATTTGATTAAAATATCAACTAGAAACTACTAACATACTAGAGGGCTTTTTTTTTTTTTAAACTGCTAGGTAATTAACTCATGCACTAAACAAGATTTTTGAACCCGCAAAAGCCCTAAAAGATATTTTTGGTTTACCCTTTTGTGCACTTAATGATTCCAAATATATAACAGAGATAGAAATCAAACTTGCTTGAAAAGAGAAACAATGAAAATAGAGGAAATATATTTTCCCTGGCTAACACACATCATGTCAAGCATATTAGACATTTATAAACATGAACTATCTGATTATTGCTCGTCACTTCTATGAAACTTTACAGTGATAGAACAAGGATTAGACAGCCACCAAATCAAGATGTTAACATGCCAGATGCAGTTTTTTGATAGGTAAAAATAATTTTATTGAAATGAGACTACTTCATGAAAATAGACACAAAGTAACGTAAAGAATTACAACATGCCAGATGCAGTTGCATATAAGTGGTTAAGAAACCGGTTAGGGTTCTGATCTTTAAGCCAAAAGGAACAATATCAGGCTTTTGTTTGAAATATAGTGAGATATTAAAAGGACAAAGGTTAGTCCCCCACAATTACATTCATTCACACACACATATATATATAGAGAGAGAGAGAGAGAGAAAGAAAAAAGTTCGATACCTATGTATATTGCCCGAAGCATCGCTTTAAGGTTATTGACATCATGATGCAACTGTGACAAGAAACTACCAAGATCATCCCCATCTAGTAGATCAAGTGCGGTCGATCTATGCTTCTCTAAAACAGCATCCAGTGCAGATATATACGATTCATCCCGTGATTGAGCTCTATTAATGAGGTCATACATCATATCTGTGACCTTCGACATTGCAGAGACAACCACCAACTTCCTTTCTGAATCATCATTCAGAATTATATTCCCAACACTCTTCATTCTTTCGGCACTTCCCACACATGTGCCTCCAAATTTATGAACTGACCATGTGTCACCTTTGGGAAGCTGAACCTTTTCCGCAGATTCATCCAGTAATACATCTACCAGTGAATTGAGATGAATATAAAAATAGACAGCACTTTTCAACTAAGTTCTACAAGATTTTAAGCATGAATTCAAACATATTGCAAGAATAGAGGGAAGAAGATAAACCTTTAACTGAAGTAAATACACGGGTATTTGATGCCTCTTTACTGCCCCCCTGGGATACAAAACCCAATCTGAAAATAAAAAATTTATTAAAAGTACTTTATAAATAGATAAATAACACAACATAACAATGAGAGCCATAACATTTCACAACAAATTCAAGTAAATAACCTTTCTTGCTATTGTATGGTTCCCAAAAACACTAATCATTCTGAAAATTCATAATCCAACAAATAATTTCTCAAAGCCTTTGCACTCTTAATTTTATCAAACCATTTCTCTGTCACAACAAATTCAAGTAAAATAACCTTTCCTAGTTCCTGCTATTATATGGCTCCAAAACATATTAAGCATTCTGAAAATTCCTAATCCAGCTAATAATTTCTCCAATCCTTCACAACTTTAATATTATTAAGCCATTTCTATGATTAATAAAAATAAATAAATTTAAAACTAAAAAAGCTACAGCTACTTTGCATGGTATCAAATTGTGCCTCATGGAATCACAACGAACTAAAAACAATAATAACAACCTAAAACAACTTCAATACCATTTGGTTAGTGAGAAAATGCGGGAAAATGAAACTGACATAGAAACACAAGATCTTAGCTAGCTCATCACTAAGAAGGCCAGAAATTCAACTAATGCCAAAGTTAACTAAGAAACCGAAAATGAATTTACATGTTGGTTCCAATTATTCCAACTTTCTCAAAAAACAAACAGAAAAATAGTCAGGGGCGGAGCTGTGTTGCTCCTTGGGGGGGCCATGGCCCCCCCAAAATTTTAAATTTTCTCAACAGCATATATAGCAAAAATATATAGGCCCCCTCAAAAAATTATAACCGGCTCCCCCCATTTGTCTAGAAGACTTAAACTTTGTCTAATAGGTAAAACTTCTCATCAAATAAAAGAATAGTTGAGCTCCCCAATTATCCAAAGACTTGTAATTAATCTAGTGGACAATGAACTACTCTCTACAAATAGAATAGATGTTAGCCCATTTCAAAACAAAGCTTTTAGATTTTCCTCTTCATTCTTATTCTCAAGCTACGTGCCTTTTGCCTTTTTCTCCTCAATATTGCTGCCAACCTCATTGTTTATTTAATATTAACAAAACAAAACTCATCTCAACACAGTCACACAAAACTGAAAACACTCACAGCTAGTAAAAACAAATCTATCCCCTTTTTTTCCATCTCATTGCTATTATAGTAGAGTAGTGAACTTGGAAGTGTGTGAGGATGTGGGTTTGTGTTGGGGGATAATTCATTAAAATATTTTTAAAATAAATAATATGAATGATAAAGTGGATGTTGCTTAAAATAATAGTGGAATTTGTTTTTCTTTAATGTGAGTAACATCTATATAATTGAGAAAAAAAAAAATTTAAGGTTCTTTTTAGGTTAATTCTTGAGTCATATTAAAGATATTAGTAATTTAAAATTTAGGACACTTGTAGCAACAAATGTTTTTTTTTTAATGCAAAATGTTCTTCTTTAATGATTTGATGATGGTGGCTGAATTTAAGATGCCTGTAGCAACATTTAGAATTCATAATTTGATGATAATAGATTAATTTTATTCTATGAAAGATTATCGTCATGCAACATATATATATATATATATTTTTTGGATATTATGTATGTCTATAGTGAATTAGACAATTTATGGATATATTAGAGTTGATAACTTTGTATTCAATATATTTATGAATTATGATTATTGTATAAATACTATAACTCGGCCCCCCCAAGTTAAAAATCTTGGCTACGCCCCTGAAAATAGTGAAGGAAAAGTGAAGTGAAATGAAGCCTCTTGGAATCACAACTAACTAACGACAAACTACAACAACTTCAATACTGTTTGGTTGGTGAGAAAATGCGGGAAAATGAAATTAAAACCGAAACCTAAGATCTTAACTTAGCTGTTAGCACTAAGAAAGCCAGAAATTCAACCAATGCCGAAAGGAAAACGAACACGAATTTATATGTTGATAATTTCTCAAAGCCTTTACAATTTTCATTTTATTAATATAATTTTTATGATTAATAAAAAAGCTACAACTACTTTGTATAGTGTGAAAATCTGTTTCATGGAATCACAATGAACTAAATACAATAACAACAGCCTAAAACAGCTTGAACTGGAAAATGAAACTAAAACAGAAACACAAAAACTTAGCTCAGCAGTCAGCAATAAAAAATCTAGAAATTCAACTAATGCCAAAAGGTACTGAGAAAACGGATACAGATTCATATGTTGATTCCAATTTTTTCAAATTTCTCGCGAAACAAACAAACGGACAGAAAATAATAATGAAGGAAAATTGAAGTGAAATGAAGCTTCATGGAATCACAACGAACCCAACAACAACCTAAAACAACTTCAATACCGTTTGGTTAGTGAGAAAATGCGGGAAAATGAAAGTAACACAGAAACATTAGATCTTAGCTCAATTCAGCACTAAGAAAGCCAGAAATTCAAGCCAAAAGAAACAGAGGAGCGAGAAAAAAACAAAGACAGATTTATATACTGATTCCTTCAACTTTCTCGAGAAACAAACGGAAAAAAATAAATAATAATAATGAAGGAAAAGTGAAGTGTACCGGCAAATAGGTGACCGGTGAGGAAGAGGAAGAGTGCGGCATTGCGATTGGCGGATCTTCTTCGGCTTCGTGTTGTGAGCCAATGCGACGTGCGAAGAAGAGTGTGAGATCGCTGCTGAGAGAGAAGCCATGGCTGCGCCGCCGAAGCTGAGAGAGAGAGAGAGAGAGAGAGAGGGAGAAGAGAGTTAAGTTTTGTTTGGCAGCTTTGTGAAATGTTTGGCAGCCTTTGGTTATATATAGTAGACTATGATACAGTGCCTATTTTGGGTCATCAAATGGAAGCACAGTGTATTAAGCAAAGAAAAAAAAGAATGGAACCAGTGAATCACAGTGTAAATAAATAATATTAAGTGGTTGAGTTGTTGTGTGCAGGGTCGGACCTCGGTTTGAGACTGACCTTTTGAATCCAAGCCAACCGGATTCTAATTCTATCAAATTATTAATAATAATAATAAATTTGGCTCTTCCTTTAGCAATTTCAATTTTCAAACCTATTATCAATAAATAATTATAATTTATGGACAATTGATTTTATTTTTATTTCTAAGTCCATCGATTGACATTTTGGATGTGATCATAATGGGTTGAATTCGATCAGCCTATGTCCTTGGTTGCTTATTCTAATAAAAATTTTCTCTTTTATAAAAAAAAATATATATATATATTTTACATAATTAGTCTAATATTTCATTTCCATTCAAAAATTTTAATGGCATTTTATTCTTAAAGTTTAGTATTGTTTTCATTTTAACTATTTACATTTTAAATTTTCATTTTGATACCTCGTGCTTGATTTTGTTTCCATATTTTTCATATTGCCCATTTGTTTTAGTAACGTAACCATTCAAAATATGTTTTTCTATTTACAGTAATGAAATTCTTATATTTTGCGGCTTTTTAGAGTTGGTATTTTCATGAAATGTAAACATGAAAGGTACTTGGAAGTTAGATTAGTAACGAAAAATGAATTACGTTACAAATATGAAAACAATGTCAAGCATAAAAGTTAAGATGAAAATTTGGAAAGTAGATAACCAAAATGAAAACAAACCCAAACATTGCAATATGAGAAGCATGTTTGACAGAACTCATGACACGTTTTTAACTTGTTTAATAAATCAAAATGTGTAGTTTTTAGTAGATTTGAATTTTTTTTTTTTTTTTTTTATAAATTTAATTTGATGTTCTTCAAGACATTACAATTTTTGCGGATGAGTCAACCTACTTCAAGACAATACAATTTTTTGCCATTGCACAAATACGACTGGCTAACATCTATTGTCATTCCTACTTGAAGTGTCAAAAAGTATAATTTAGTATATTTCAATTACTCATTTACTTTACTTAGGACTCAAAAAAAAAAAAAAAAAAAAAAAAAAAAAAAAGAAAAATAAATAAAGATGCTCAATTCTGTGGTCACATGCATCTGAATTGTGGTGGTTTCCAAATCAGAAAACAATTTGTTTGGATTTGATGAATATTGGACCACCGAATGCAGGCTTTAACAGACATGTGAAACATGTGTGGCTTGCACTGATTCTTTTCTCTATTTTGGACCCCGCTGAAAGCCAGGCCTTGGCTAATTGTTTTGTCCAATCTTTAGCCCATATTAGGTGGAACCAAATCCAGACAAGGCTGGCTTTGGCCTACTCAGCTTCAATATGGATTGATTATATTCTTAGCATTAGTCCAAACACTTTTCAAGGCTTCGAAATAGGATCACCTGTTTTCAATTCAACCTTTTCCGAAACAATTAATATCAAACAAAAACAAAAAACAAAAAAAAAAATTGCCTCTTTTTTTTTTTCAACCTTCCAAATTTAGACCCTACATTTATTCAACTTTAAATCATGACTTTAAAACGAAGATAATTCAAATCGGTATCTTACGTTTGTGTAACTCAGTTATATTATATATACGTATTATTTGTCCTCTACTTTTTGGTTTATTAGACTAATATGTATATTTATATTCTTGTTGTTATCCCAAAAAAAAACACACACACACAACCCTTTACCATATCAAATTCTCTTATTACAATCAATTAGGGAAAAAAAAAAAACCTTTGATCACAGTCAATCATGAAATATTCAAGCATGGATACAAATTAAAATATGTAGTAACATTCAATGAAGAGGAAGCTTTTAGAACCCACTGATTTAAGACTTGTCGTTTTTTGTGTTAATTATATAACCTAATTAGTACGTTAGTGACTTAGTGTAACTATGCACATTGTTGCTAGTTCAACTGTGCATACACCAACATTATTGCAGGCCTTATCAACCACTTTGGCTATTATAATCAGATTAATTAATTTGTTTTATCTTTCGTTGTCTCCCATTGCAAACTGATAAAAAGTGATCGACAATTAATGGATTATTATTAATTATATTGACTGAATTAAGTGACGTGTTTTGGAAGAGTGACGTGTTTTGGAAGAAATTCTATTCAGAGTAAAAGGTTTAATTGTTTCCCTGTTAATGTAAAAATACAGTGATAATGAAGGTACAATTTGTTCTTTTGCACACAGAATGAATGCTAACGTGTTCACAAACTTTTTCTTGTACAAGTTAAAATATACTAATATTCTTTTCCAAAGAATAAAAACTAAAAACTGTTAATAATATTAATTAATTTTGTTTTTGGTAAACTGTAATATTAATTAATTGTTACATATGCGTAAATCTATAAATTCAATGTGGTTGTCTGTATTTTTCTTCATATATATGGACTGTTTTATTTTATTCTTTGAAAATCCTATAAAAAAAATCACTTAATTAATAAATAGAATATTAAATAAAAAATTGATTTAATTATAAAAATCATGCAAACAGGCGTGATAATAAAAAAAATGCAATTGATGTTGTAGCACTATTTTTTTTTTAATGATTGACTATTCATCAATTTATATATTATATTTATTTATATATTTGTTTATTTATTTTGCCTTTGTGCGTAAGTTTATAAGTTGGCAAGATTGATAACCAAGTCAACAATGATTCGCAGTCAAATTAGTGAATTTACTAATGAAAAAGCAAAACCAAATTACAATGAAAAAAATTTTGGACTTTTTCCAGAACAAAAACTAAAAAGTGGGTGTGACCACTGACCACTTCCTTGGCATTGAAAGTTTCAAAACCCCAAAATTGCTGCCTCATAAAAACAGTGTCTTTGTCTTACCGTTTGGATAAAGTCTTTCCCTTTGACCCGTCAATCGTATCATCGTCATCTATTTTGCCCTCATATAAGGACCTCTTCACCTCAAATAATTGTGTGAAAACAAAGCCACTTCTTCGACAAATACATATATATCATCTCCGACTCTTCTTCATCCACACAAAAAAGTTATCACTTTAGCACACAAAGTTTTACACGTACATATGAAAGATTTACAAGAATTTCATTGGGGTTCCTATATTATCTTTCTTGTTCTATACTTTCTTCAAGACCTGAAAAAGTACATTAATCTCATGTCTCTAACCTTTACGCCTACTCTTTCCTTGGTCGGCAATCTCTTTGTCGGTCCCAATGTAGGGTCATCTTTGGTCTTCGAAAATTTGAATCCCGAGAGTTCAAAAGGCAAGGCTTTCCTTCATGATGAGGAAAGTCCTCGAGAGAAACCTCCTTCTTGTGTTACATGCCAGGAAAATAAGAGTACTATTACGCCGCAAGACTGTATGGGCGGTGAAGTAGTGGACGCAGCAAATTTTTACGTTGAAAAGGCACATGAAACATGTGGTATTTTGATGGGTGATACAGCATGGCATGAAGAGGAAATCATGCAAGAAAAAATGCATCATAAAGTGCTTCAAAAGGGCATGCATGAATATGATCAAAATTGCAGCATTATAGAGAATATAAAGGGTGGTGGTTTTTTGGTGAACGATATTATTCAAGGCTCGGATTCTTTAGGAATGGTGAAGTTGGGAAGGGATAATCAGCAAGGCCTTCTCAAGTTGCGAAAGAGGCCGGCTATGCTGGTTGTGCCAGAACATAGCGCGGTGTCGGAATTTGGTGAAATGTGTAGGAAGTTGGAGCATAAGGAATTTGAGGTTGAAGGAAGAGATTTCGTTTTGGCAAGCAAGAAAGGTAGAAGAAAGGTTATGGAAGATGGGTATGGGGTTATGGTTGATATTCTTGGAGATCCCAAGCAGGTAGGCAACATATATATTATATGTTCTTATATTTTCTCTCTCTGATTTTGATGGTATTTGTTCATACTAGATCTTAATAAAGGCCTGCACAAAGTTCCCATTTAAAAACTATGAATGATGATCTTTATAATGTCTCACAAATTAATCAAAAGAAAATATATAATTTGTGTTTACTTTTTTTTTTGGGTAGTAAAAAATATTCTAATTTTAATTCGTGTATATATGCTCATATCAATAATTCCAAATTTGCTATCATCAATTTCTTCCTGATGAATATATGAGTTAATTTTTTTTTTTTTTTTTTTTGGTTATATCCAACTTCATTTATTTTATAAGGCAGTTTGTTTTTTGGACTTGTCCTAGCTATTTTGTAATGAAAGGAAAAAGTTGAATGACACTCATAGATATATATATTTGTTATCACCAGGCATTTTTTGCTGTGATCGATGGCCATGGAGGTCAAGCTGCGACAGATTTTGTTGCAGAAAATTTAGGAAGGAACATTACAAAAGCTCTGGAATGTGTTGGAGGAGAAGAAGGTCGGTTAGAGCAGGCTATTCGTAGTGGCTACATGGTCACAGACAAGGATTTTCTTTGCCAGGTAGTTGAAATGGACTTTCACATATATTATAATCGCATGTACATTTGAATGTTTCTACCCTATATATGCCTTCATAAACTAAAAAAAATAAATAAATTCTCTTAAAATAAAAAACTACTAAATAATTTGACTTTGTCTTATAAATCATAAGATTCATGCATGGTTGTCGACATTACACATTCCAAATTGGAATATATATTTGCTTACATCTTTGTTTTTTTCAAATGATTGAAGAGATTCACCCTTCCCTTTCAAAAAATAAAGAGTCTTAGAGCATATGTGATAGTATTGAAGTGCACACTAGTTTGTGGCATGCCCTTAATTATATCAGGAATGATCAAACCTTTTCTCAAGAATTAAATGGCGACACATTGTTACATAGAGCATTTGATAGCTAGAATGTATGGATACTTTATTTGGAGTGTCGTATTTGTGTTGTACTCGTGTCATAATGGTATCTGATCTACCGTATATCATATTATAATTTTTCAAAAATTGCTATGCCCGCATATCGTACCCATACTTATATCTGTACCCGTGTCCGTATCTGTATATCTTAGTTTGAAAGTATAAATTAATCCATTCTCCTAATTTAGTTTATAAAATCTTAAACACCACACATTAACATAATAGAAGGCATATTGTTTACTAACAACAACAACAACCTAGCATTAATTAAGATTGTTTATGAATTCTCTATAAACTAGTTAGCTTTCGCATTGTATATTGTATACTAAAATGAACTTTTACTTGCAGGGTGTAAGTAGTGGCGCTTGTACATCTAGTGTGCTATTGAAGGATGGAGAGTTACATGTAGCAAATGTTGGTGATTGTAGAGTAGTTTTGAGTAGAAAAGGAGTAGCTAAAGCATTGACAAATGACCATCGTCTTACTAGGGAAGATGAGCGTCTTCGAATTGAAAACACCGTAAGTCAAGTTGTTCCATTTCTTTGTATGTAGAACTTAATACTATTCTCTCTATCTATCTTTAAGTCAAAGAGTATTGAAATAACTTATAACATATTGCAGGGTGGTTTTGTGCATTGCCAAAATGGAATTTGGAGGGCTCAGGGGTTGCTTGCAGTTTCTCGAGCCATCGGGGACATGCATTTGAAAGAATGGATCATATCCGAACCAGAGATTAAAAAGCTTCGTTTAACTTCAGATTGCCAGTTCTTAATAATGGCTTCGGATGGATTGTGGGATAAGGTATAACACCTTTGTGTATAGTTGGCAAAAAAAATTAATAGAAAAGAGTACATCAAAACAAGAACCTACAATAAGATCAAAGGAAAAAAAATGTGGGGTCTATTTCATAGTTCTTGTATGAGAACCTAATTTGGGACACAAGACAAACATATGACTATCTAGCATAACAACGTGAACCGAGGCAGGAATTGTGCCTCTTTTATCGAATTTTAAACCCAAAAAAAAAAAATCATAAGTATTAGAGAAAACTAAAACAATTTTATATGAACATTAATTTGTTAATAAGTCCATCTTTGCTTCTCAGTGAATTACATGCATTTTGGCCTTAAAAGAGTATTCTGATATATGCATTTGAATTGTGTCAATCAGGTAAATGACCAGGAGGCGGTTGATGTGGTTTTGAGAGAGAAGAATTTGCTCATGTCCTGCAAAAAGCTTGTAGATATGTCTTCTAGCCGAGGCAGCATGGACGACATAACTGTTATGGTGATCGATCTTCTAAATTTTGTTACAAGCAGTTAATTGTTAATCATGGCAAGTGGCCTCAAATGGTGCAGACACAAACACAACATGCATAATGTCCATCTACATATATCAAAGAAGGAAAGTAGGAATATAGGTTGCTAGACCTGGCCATATAGCAACAGAACAGTTGTATATGTATATCAGATACATTAGAAAGAATGTAATGAAAAATAGGAATAGCGGTCTTGTTGGGTTGTAAATAAAAACTTTTTGTGAGAGAAAATGTGAAGTGTTCAAATTTGTACCATTCTCGTATTTATTTATGGGAAATGCTACGTTAAGAATTCAGTTAAAGAAAGTTTTTATGGGAAAAAAAAAAAACAATTAATATTTTGACAACTTTTTTCATTTCCCATAAAAGTGATGTCAAAACTTTCTTTAACCGAGTTCTTAACCAGTGCCCTAAGGACACTCGTTAGCATGACCATTTATTTATTCGAAATCAGTTTACTTATTCTTTTATCTTCTCATCTCATATCTATTATAGGCTTATAGCTGCCTATATATGTGCAGATGCTCATGTGCATGGTGTGTTTGACAATCGTATGGAAGATATGAGAGTCTTCTCTCTCTCTCTTTTTCATCAAATTAAGCATTTGGTAATCATTTGCAATGCCCGTGAGTTTTGACAAAGCAAGAGCACATTATTTACCAAAACCGTGTGTACGTATTTACTTTTTTTCAACATGGCCGACATTTTTTCCGAAAGATGAAAAATATTTGAATATAACACGAATTTCTCAACATAGCAATAAAGTCATTTGTGTTACACAACATTCGTTTTGGTTCAATTTCTATCATCTAGCAAAAAAAGAAATAAAAGAGATTTTCTAAGCATGTATGTATAAAGTATAAACAAACATTAGCCCCCCAACCCACACCCAACAATCAAAAGGGCTTCATATCTTTCAATGGGCATCGATCTATAAAAACCAATAATCATTAAACGGTCCTCGCCCAAGGTTGCGAAATGGCCAAGCGGGATCTGATTCATCTAAAACCATAATATATGACATATCAAATTAGAGAAATAATAATAACAATAATAATAATAATATCAAATTGTAAAATATATATATAAAGGAAATTACCTAAAAAAAGCCCACCTTTATGCCATCTTTAGCATTAGGTCTAAGCTTTTAAATCTGTTAACAGAATTAAGCTTTTTATTTTTATTTTTTCATAGTAGATCTCATAAATCTTGAATTAGTGTGTACTGTTGTTGTTGTTTTTGTTGGGGGAGGAGGGATATTAGCCTTGGATATCTTAGATGAAATCTCCACGAAATATCAGTTGAAGCATTTGTTCATTCTTGTATTCAAATGTTATTCTACTCAATAAAAAAAAACATAAAAAAAAATCAATAAATTAAACCATTGATTAAATTTTATGTTAAGTTTATAAACAATCCATCATGTTTAGAGTTTTTTTTTTGGGTTGAGAAAATTAGGAAATGCCAACTTAATTGGAAACTTAATTAATACTTAAAGAGTCAGAAACATAACAATTGTAAAGATTTGATAGAATAGACTCCATAACGGAAAAGAAAATCTCACTTTCTTAGTTAAAGCATGTGCTAGAACATTGTTGTGCCTAAGAGTGTGTGAGAAAGAGTAGTTTTGAAGAGTAACAAGGTTTAACTTATAAGATATATTCAGAAAATAAATAAATAAATAAATAAATAAATAAAACTTATAAGATATATCATACATAAGGTACAATAAATAATACATATAAAGGGGCATAAATACTTTTTTTTCGCTGAGAGGGGGCATAAATACTTAAATAGTGAAGTTCATACTCTAAATATAAATATTATAAATTTCCATGATCTTGTGGTGTGCAATATTGAATGCTTTCTTGGGTGGCTCCAATATACATTAATACATATATTACTTCCTTCAATTTTTTGTTGAAAACCATTGTTATTAGATATAGAGACACAGAGATTAACAGCAAAAATAAAGTTATGTTATGGTTTTTGTTTACCGGTTAGGTTGGCGGCTTTTTCAAGTGTGACTGTGTGAGTGTGGGCATTGCTTTGAAGCATCTGTAGGTATATATACTTGTATTTGTAAATAACGAAA
This sequence comes from Quercus lobata, assembly GCF_001633185.2. Classification (NCBI taxonomy): domain Eukaryota; kingdom Viridiplantae; phylum Streptophyta; class Magnoliopsida; order Fagales; family Fagaceae; genus Quercus; species Quercus lobata. The sequence continues at coordinate 1,797,094 of NC_044914.1, forward strand.
GCTCCGCCTTCTTCTTCTTCTTCAATCTCATTTAACAAAGCTCTGTCTTCTTCTTTAATCTCACTTAACCATTTTTTCCCCACTGTGCTTTACCTATGGTAGCCAAAATCAAACATGGTGTAAAAACGAAAATGTAGTAGAATGAATCCTAAGAATAAAAAAGTAAACAAACAAAACAAAACAAAACAAAACAATTACTTTAAGAAATAACCTGTTGTTCTACACGAGGCTAAAAGTGGGAGAAGACAAAGGAGGATGAAGATAACGTAGAATCTCTTCATTGTGTTGCTGAAATGTATAATGAAATTTCTGCCTTACACTATTCTCCAGAGATGATAAAACAACCATTACAAAGCACCCAAAGATTAAATCATTAAACCATTGAAGCCATTATGACTTATGAGGCCAAAAATTCTGTATCCAGAGCCTGTGGCGTCAAGAGTTTGCTATGGTTTGTGTATACAATAGGGCTTTGTGCGTGGCTTTGTAGTAGAGTAAAGGACTTGATATTTGCTATCGGATGGACACTGTAGAATAAGTATAATTCTTCTTTATAGGGAATGGAGGAGTTTTCTTATTTGTGCACTCCACAAACTTAATTTACACTTTTCTTTCTCCTTCAAATTTGCTAATTGCTATCGGATGAATTCTTTACAAGAAGTATAATTCCTTTTTATAGGAAATCAATGAGTTTTCTTATTTGTGTACTCCAAACTTAATTTACACCTTTTCTTTTTCCTTAAAAGATTAAGATTGAAAAAAAAGTATGTAGCAAGGATTGAATTTAGTGCTCAGCTTCCTAAGCACTAGACCAGTCTAGCTATATGAGTCCATTGCATAGAAACACCGAACCCAAACCGGTTCCAAAATGAAGATAATCTAGAGTTTACACTCTTAGAAAATTAAGATAGAATAAAATAATTGAAAGGAAAAAAATAAATAAATAAATAAATAAATAAAATAAAACAATCAAGCTTTTGTCTCCATCTAAAAGCAAAAAAAAAAAAAAAAGAAGCTTTTTGATGTAATTAATTTGGTGTAGCTACTTTGGCGGAATCATGACTTCTAATCTCAATTTTTATTATATAGTATAGTATATGATATGATATAATATTTATCATCTATTTCACTTTTAAAATATAAAACAATGCTGAGGACACATTTAATTACACCCAAACTTACAACATGCATCATTAACTTGTAAAGTCTTTTGTCGTCGAATATGAGATATAAAGTTTGATTCTCACATTGATAAAAAAAAAATCAATTTGTGTTTTAGTTTAATGATCAAGAATAGATGTCATATGTTGAAACTATATTATATCTATAAAATAAAAAAAATAAAAAAAAATCCACAACATGCTTATTTGTAACCTTGTGATTCAAGCACCTATTTTTTATACTAATATGTACCCATGATTTGTAAGCTAATCCCAAGTATATGAAAAGTACATGCTAAAAACCTTAACGTTATGACCTAGACATTGAGGCCTACCAACACCACCAACCCCTTTCCTCGAGAAAGTATTTGATGTCAAATGATACTATATTAGTGATATCAAAATCCAATAAGTATGAAACAGGTCAAAAAAAAAAAAAAAAAAAACTATCTCACTAACAAATGAAAGACATGTTAGTGGAGGGTTATTATTATATACGTTTTTTATTTATTGAGTTTTGATATGGATGGCGTGGTATCATTTGATGCAAAATATTTTTTCCTCCCCCCTCACATTTTCTCCCAAAACCCTAACCTCTTCAGCTCGCACGCTCGTTTCCAAATCCAAACACCACATACAAAATGGCTTTAGACAAAATCTCATAGCTCTCAATAATAACATTCTCAAACTTGCTCATAAATCAATTTGGTAACCATTGATTAGATAGAGAGATTAATAAAATTTCGCATAGGTGATAAAGTGTTTTCAAAAAATCAAAATTGAATATATGAAATGCAACTTTTTCAATATTTTTCCCTCTTTTCTTTATTCCTTTATTCTCCAAAACAACGAATATATAAATATAAAAAATGGGGTGACTTTAGAATATTCTTATATTTGCATCTCACGTAATGGTTGATTTATAATTAATTAAATGGGTAAATTCCATTAACCAATCCCTAAGGTTTGGGCTAATACCACATACAAAATGGCTTTAGACAAAATCTCATAGCTCTCAATAATAACATTCTCAAACTTGCTCATAAATCAATTTGGTAACCATTGATTAGACAGAGAGATTAATAAAATTTCGCATAGGTGATAAAGTGTTTTCAAAAAATCAAAATTGAATATATGAAATGCAACTTTTTTCAATACTTTTCCCTCTTTTCTTTATTCCTTTATTCTCCAAAACAACGAATATATAAATATAAGAAATGGGGTGACTTTAGAATATTTTTATATTTGCATCTCAAGTAATGGTTGATTTATAATTAATTAAATGGGTAAATTCCATTAACCACTCCTAGGTTTTGACTAAGAGAACCTTCAGCAGATTAGGCAAATTTTTGTACTGTTTGGAGAATGAATAGTGACTTTTCACTTTTTCAAATACACTTTCTAACAGATTCTCTATCTCATTTAAATATTATTTCTTCATTCATTATTTATTCTTTTTTTAAGAATTACACATTTTCCAACATTTTTTTATTCAATACCTGATTATTATAATAGAAAAAAAAAAACATTTGAAGAATGAACAATAGCCCATCAAACTTGATGAAACTATTGTTCATGAGCCAAAAAATTTTCAAATATAAAGAGTCCATTGAAGACTATTTTTATGATATCATTCTCTATTATAGAGATTTTTATGCCTTTAACGACAGTATTGGAGATGCCCTAATGCGTCCAAGACATTTTAAAATTAACCAAATTGGTCAATAAGCCCAACTTAATCCCTAAACCCCATTAGTCTCCGTTAGCCATTTAACTCTTCTTTCTCTTTCTCTGAGTCTTCTCTCTCTCTGCCTCTTCTTCCTTTACCTTTTCTCTCTCTCTCAGATCAACCTCTCTCTACCTCTTCGGCTCTTCCCTCTCAGACCTGCCTCCTCTCTCTTATTTCTGTGACTCTCTTTGTACCCACCCACCGTAAGCTTGGGTTTTGTAAGTGCGTCTCCGCCTGCAAATCCGTCTTGGACAAGCTCGAATCCATCTCCAACCTATCATTCTCACTCTCGAATCCGGCTACACCAAAGTCGTTGAGCCCGCTCTCGATTGCATCTTCAAATTGTTCTCCCTTAACCTGGTCAAGGCCGAGATCAATCGGCCCCGATCCCAACTCCAATTTCGATTCCAATTCCAATACCAATATTGTTTACAAGATTATCAATTTGGTGTGTAAGTCTAGGGGGCTCGGAGAGGAACAAATCAAACTAGGCATGCTTCGGGTTCTTCTCTCCGCGGTTCGATCTCCCACCGTGTTGATCCGTGGTGATTGTTTGATTCATGTAGTGCCTTCCAATATGGTGGTGGTATTGTTGTTGGTTTTGTTGTGGGTTTTTTGAGTTTCTTAATTTTGGGTTTTGTTACTGTGTATGGCTGTGTTTTGGTTGTAGCAGATTTAAGGTATAAAAGAGAAGGGTCAAGAAGGGAGAAAGTCACGTAGAGAAAGAGGGCCAAAATGGCCAAATAGCCATAAAATCCCAAGTATATAGTTAGTAGTTTTAGTTACCAAACTATATTATTTACTAGCATCTCGAGTCTAAAAAACTTGATTTTGGTCTATAAATCGAGTCTCAAAGACTCGATTTCCATAGTCTGATGTGGCATTATTTGCCTACTTGGAAATCGAGTCTCTAAGACTCGATTTATAAACCAAAAAAATTTAAAAAAATTTCAACTCTCAAGTCCCTCTCGTACAAGCCAAAATACACAAAATTTTTTTTTAAGAAATCCAGAAACACAACAATCAGATCAAAAGAGAAAGAATCAGATCAGATAAGAGAGGCGACCTGCCCAGAACATATCAAGAACCTAGAGAGAAAAAAAAAAAAAAAAAAAAAAAAAAGAGAGAAGAACCCAGAACAAAAGAACCTGGATCGGTCGGAGAAGAACCCAAGCCACATGGCGGACCGCGCTGCCTGGCCTGGGTTGCGCACCGGCACGCTCAGCCTGGCCTAGGTCGCGCACCGGCGCGCTCGGCCTGGCTTGGGTCTGGGTTCTTCTCCATCTGTTTTTGGTTTTTTTTTTTTTTTTTTTTCTCTGGGTTCTTCTGGGTTTTTTAAGGTTTGTAGAGACTTGATTTTCATGGAACCACATGGAAAAATATGCCACATCAGAAATGATTAGACCATGAAAATCGAATCCCTAAGACTCGATTTATAGGCCAAAATCGAGTCTTCTAGACTCGAGATACTAGTAAATAATATAGTTTGATAACTAAAACTACCATTTTGGCCAGAAAGAGAGAGGAGACAAGTCTAAGAGAGAGAGGAAGCAAATCACTAACGGGTGGGCTAACGATGTTAGGAACTAAATTGGGCTTATGGACCAATTTGGTTAATTTTAAAATGTCTTAATTAAATAAAAAAACCCTAACCGCCAAAGTCCAAACCCCTAAAAATTTTCCACCATAAACCCTCTCCTCCTCAGGGCCGAAGCTCCCTCTCTCACTCTTTTTCCAAATCCAAAAACAAAAAAAATGGCTTCAGACAAACCCTCCGAACTCTCTGTAATAACATTAGGAGGCAAGGGCTCATCTCTCTCTTCATCTTCACTCTACGCCATTGCCATCGGATTGGCTTCGCTACGACTCGACTCCTCCGCACTCGATAGACTCTCATCCCCCTCCTCCAATCACGCCTCGCCACCTGTCCAATCCCAATTCCCCATCCCCAAAACCCTAGCCCCTCTCGAACTCCGCGCATTCCTCACCGTCCTCCTCTACAAGCTCCTCCGCTCCGACCACTCCACGCTCCTCCCGATCCGAATCTCCGAAGCCCTCAACAAATTCAAGAATTCCCAACTCGACGAAACCCTAGAATTGGATTCGATCGAGTTGAGCAAAGAGGAAGCGTCATTGGTTGAAAAATTGTATCCGTCGGGTTTGTTTGGAGTTTCCGCTGTGTTGGATCACGAATCGGCGGCGTTGTCGGCGGTTTCCGATGCGGTGGCTGCATTGTCGTGCGAGGCCATTAAGGCTGACGTGGCGGCGGTGTTCAATTCGATGGATTCCGGTGATGGGTTCTCGGCGAAGGAGGAGGCTGGGGTTGCGAGTGATATGAAGGTTTTGTTGAATGGGTCCAAGCTGGTTGGGAAGGTTGAGATTGATTCGGTGTCGAAAATAGCTAAAGTTCATGGGAGTTTGAGGGAGATTGTGAAGTTGGTGCATTCCAAGACAAGAATTGAGCTGAATTCGAAGGATTTGGGTTCGGGTTCGGATGTGAGGACCATGTTGTATCCCTTGGCAGCAGCGATTAATGAATTGGGGGAGTGTAGTTTGAGTCGTGTGAAGGCGAATTTGGATTCAATTAGTAATGAGGGTTTGCGGTCGAGCTTGGTGGGTTTGTTTGAAGGGAAATGTGCTAGTGGTGAGAGCTTGAGAAATGGGTTTAAGTTGGTTTTGGAGCTGGGGTTCGAAAAGGAGTACGAAAAGTTTGTGCACCAAGTGAATGTGTTGTTGGGGATGGTGTGGAAGATTGTGGCGTGGGAGGCGATGACGGGATTTATCGCCCTTGAGGGTGTGGAGTGGAGTGAAAAGAGTGGGAGTAGTGTTGAGGTGAATGGAGGAGTAGGAGGAGGGAATTTGAAGGGGGATAAGAAGGGTGAGAAGAAGAAGAAGGTGTTGTTGGGGAAAGGGACTAGTGTGATTGTGCAATTGATTAAGGATAGGTTGCAGGGTAAGGCAGGTGATGGGATTGAGAAATGGGTTGATGATCTTTTGTTGTTTTTGGACCCGAAGGACCGGGAGTTTGATAGCTTGTTGAAGAAACTAAAGGAGCTTGTAGAAACCAATGAAAGTAGAAGACTGCCCAAGCTTCCAAAGGTGATGACATTCCTGAAATTTTATCACTTAATTCTCATTGAATGATGCGTGCATTATTATTATCTTTTATTTTCTCTGTATAAAGATAGTAAAAACATTTTATACTTGTGTGAACATTAGAGCAATCCTTGGAGAATGTTGCATAAAAAATGTTTTTAGAGTTAGTGCTAGAAGTGGAGAATTGTTTAAATATGTTGACAGCTTATTGTAATTTGCCTGTAATTTTGTTGCATGTTTTTGAGCAGCCTGTTGAGTTTATTGTTGATATAGGTGCTCTTTGGAGCTGTTTGTACTTTTGTATAGTATTTAGTTAATAAACTTCTAATTCATGGACCAAAAAAATGGCATATTGCAAGGAGCTGTTTGCAATTTTATACGCATTTTATTCAATCAAAATTTCAATACTCACACTTATTTTGTTTTAATTTATGAACATTCTATTGTGTTCATATTCTTATTTAAGAAATTCTTTTATTTCTACCCCTTGAATGCATCACTAGCATGCTGACTGTAACCATATTATGGTACAAATTAGGGAACTCGTGATTTTGCAAAAGAACAAATGACAATAAGAAAGAGAGCATTTTCAATTATTGAGGATGTTTTTGAGAGGCATGGTGCTACTGCGTTGGATACTCCAGCGTTTGAACTGAGAGAAACTCTCATGGGAAAGTATGGGGAAGATTCAAAGTTGGTATATGATCTTGCTGACCAGGTAATTATTTCATATTAGTTAATTCATTTAAGTCATTTCCTATTTTGCTATTTTTAATTTTAGGAATTTTCGCCTGTTCAATCAAGTTGTTACTTCATGTAGTTGATATTTGAGTGACCTTGCTATCTATCTATCTATAAATATATATATATATATATATATATTTTTTTTTTTCATCCAAAGAAGACTTATATAAGGACTGTTTTCTTTTTTTCCCCAACTAACCTGTAATTTATTATTGTTTGCTGTACTTATCAAAGGAATTTAGTTACACCATTTCATATTTACTCACAGTGATGTAATACTCACAGTGATGTAATTTTATGTTCAATCTGTTGGCAGGGTGGAGAACTTTGTTCTTTGAGATACGACTTAACTGTACCATTTGCTAGGTATGTGGCTATGAATGGTCTCACATCATTTAAAAGGTACCAGATAGCTAAGGTTTACAGGAGGGACAACCCATCTAAGGGAAGATACCGTGAATTTTACCAGTGCGATTTAGACATTGCAGGCCAATATGAAAAAATGGGACCAGATTTTGAGATTGTTAAAATTTTGACAGAACTGCTTGATGAACTGCAAATTGGAGATTATGAGGTAACCTCAATTTTTTTACCCACCTATCCTTGTTAATAGAAAGTTTGACATTTAAATTTGTTATGGATTATATATTATACTATATTTTGTCTTTGATATTAGTATTGACTTGTTATGCATGTGTCACTTGTATTGGATGCATGCCTCCTATCCTCATAGATGCTATTTATTGCCATCTGATGTCAGCAATGTCACTGAGTTTGTCTTGGAAGTTGGAACCATTACCTGGTCAACGGTGCTAATTCAATATGTTTCATCACATATTATGGTTTAAGACAATCGATACATATGATTTGATGAAGAATGAGCAAATGAGCAAGGCCTAATTCAAATGAATCGATTTATTGATTTTGTGATAAAGACCTTCTTCAAAGTGTGTTCTATAATAATAATAATAATTATTTTAATTAATTTCCTTTTCTTCTACAGATAAAATTGAATCATCGGAAGTTACTTGATGGAATGTTGGACATATGTGGAGTGCCACCGCAAAAATTCAGAACCATATGTTCAAGTATTGACAAGTTAGATAAACAACCTTTTGAGCAGATAAGAAAGGAAATGGTAAGAACACTTGTATGCAAATAGTGTTGTCTTACTTGGTTATTATTAATAGGAGCAATAGCCTATCTAGTTGTTAGCATTTCATTAATATAAGGATAATTCTGTGATCATCTTTTTGTAAATATGTTGGATTAGTAATTTAGAGCCTAATTTTTACTCTATTGTAATTTTATAGGGAAGCTTGCATATACATTCTTTTTACTTGAGCTTTCCTCTTTGCAATAATATTTATAAATGAAATGTTGGATTAATATTTTAATTGTGTATTCCATTTATATCATTGCATAAATTTTAGTATGTTTGGTTATATATTTCTTGTTAATTATTGTTAGGTGGAGGAGAAGGGCTTATCTGTTCAGACAGCAGATGAAATTGGCACTTTTGTGAAGGAAAGGGGACACCCTTTGGAACTATTATCTAAGCTTAAGCAGCAGGACAGCAAGTTCTTAGGACACAATGGATCTGTTGATGCACTGAATGACCTAGAGATTTTATTTAAAGCTCTTGAAGTGTCAAAGTGTATTGACAAAGTGGTTTTTGACTTGAGTCTTGCCAGAGGCCTTGATTATTATACTGGAGTCATATTTGAGGCTGTTTTTAAAGGTGGTGCACAGGTAATTTTTTAAGAAGAATCCTTATTTTTCATTTCATTTTTTTTTCTTCCTTGTGAATCCATATTATTATTGGTGACACTTTAATAGCTGATCCTCCTATAATGATGCCCAAGGATCTTTTCACTTATTGAACTGGAAGAATTTTTTTTTTAAAATGGTTTATTATCATATTAGTTGTGATCTGAACTGGTAAAATTGACTGCCCAAAACTCTAGAAGAACAAGTGGACATTGAATTATTGTGATAATTCGACATGGCAGTGATATGTGCCTATGCTCTAATTTAAAGAGCACACTTGAACAACGCATTCCATCCTATCAGATTGCTGTTGGTATATGTGTGGCTGGTTTTGTATTGGTGGCATTGTATGTTAGCTTTTCATGATAGTAGGTCATTGGTAATCCTCTTGAATAGCTGTCTTTTCTCAATTCTTTTTTTTCTTTATTATTGAAACTTGTGTGACGAAGTTTGGATGGCACTAATGTTGTATGTCCATTTATATCTGATGTTTAAAGATCCTAGTGCTGCTGTAGAAGCTTATGAATTATTGTTCTTAATTTGTTTTGTCTTTACTCCTCTGTATTTTATGATCCTGTGACAATCATATAGTTCTATGACATGGATTATTTTCAGTCTCTAGAGTTTTGATTATTTCAGCCATTTACTTGTGTTGTCTAATTTCTGGGGGTAGGAAAGATGATTTCTCCATAAAAAAGCTTCATGTTACTGTTTTTGTTTACACGAGTGTTGTGGGGTGACAACTGTGATGAAGGAGGAGGTTGGAAAAGGATTGTGGAAAGAAAAGAGAAAAATTGAATCATGAAATGAAAAAGTCTTTATGAACTTATTCAAAAAAATGTCAGTTTTTATGAAATGTGAAAAATAAAGTTGAGAAACTTGAAATTTTTAAGTCTTAGAGTTGACATTAAAAGGGAATGTCAATAATTAATATTTCATAATTCTTTTTGGGTGGATTTAAATTTTCATCATGTAGAATAGAGGGAGGAAAGAAAGTTACTAAGTTCTGCCTTGGTAGTGGAGATGAGTAAACAAAAATCCATAGCTAACATCAGAAATGATGTAAAATATAAATTTGAAAATTTCATTTTTCAGTTCATTTTCAATAATGGGTGTATGCATTAAAATTGCACCTCCCCCCCCCCCCCCCCCCCACCTCTAAAATAGAAAAAAGCCAACGTAAAATTTCTGGAAACGGTTTGTCAGGATGAGGGCTGCACTCTCTGAAATTTCCCAGTTGGATTAATGAGTGTGGCTGAATTGGTATTGAAACAAAAAGATGGAAGAATATGACCTTATTCCCCCTACTCCTCCCATATATCATTGCAAGTAATAATTCTTATGTCATATTGTTATTGAAAAAAACAAAACAAAAACCTTGTGTGATCTAGTAATTGCTGCATTTCATTTGCTTCATGTGTTTCCAGGAAAATGTGTGATTGTGTTTTAAGTACTGATGATGTGATTTGCTTGTGGACGTCCTCAGGTTGGTTCAATTGCTGCTGGTGGACGTTATGACAACCTTATTGGTATGTTTGGTGCGAAGCAGGTTCCAGCAGTTGGTGTTAGTCTTGGAATCGAGCGGGTATTTGCTATAATGGAGCAGCTACAGAAAGACCAGAGCCAGGTGATAATAATACTTAATAATATACCTATATGATCCTCGACTTTCTAATATTTTTGACTAGCAACTCAGTTTAATAATCTAGCACCCTGGTGGTAAGGCTGATGAATTCTTTCATTCCTTTTGGGTGTTTTGGCAGGCACCACGTGCAACAAAGACTGAAGTCCTAGTTAGTATAGTGGGGGATGACTTGATTCAAGCTGCAGAGCTGGTAAGTGAGCTGTGGAATGCCAAAGTGAAAGCCGAATATTTTGTTAATAAAAGGGTGATGAAGCACATTGACCGTGCTAGAGAGTCGAGGATCCCATGGATGGTTATTGTGGGTGAACGGGAAATGAATGAAGGGATTGTTGTATTAAAAGACGTTGAGGCTGCTAAAGACGATAAAATTCCTAGAAGTAGACTGGTCGAAGAACTTAAAAGCCGGTTGAACCCATGAAATTGATATTTCCATTCTAACTCAGTAAACCGCCCTGGTTTTTTTTTTTTTACGAAAATACTATTTTAGTCTCTATATTTTGGGGTTATAGTTAATTTGGTTCTTATATTTTGATAACAGTCAATTTAGTTCCTGTTATTTTCAACTTAAAGTCAATTTGGTCCTTACATTTAATTCATTAATAGAAATGCCTATGTGGCTAAGAGCTTGCACAGTTGGCAGCATACATGGCTAGCAAAACAATAAAAATAAATTTAATTATTATTTAAAAAAGCCACATAAACAATTTTTTTTAATAAAAAATCACAACAAAAAATAAAATAAAAAATTTCTCCAAATTTTCTTGCACTTTCTTTGCAACCAAACCCAACTCAGATTCCAAACCAATCAGGTTCAGGTTTGTGAGCTCAGCCATGGCTGGTCTCTCTACAA